>NC_041367.1:1531261-1551261 GCF_900634415.1 Cottoperca gobio
TTTTATCAGTATAGCAAACACCCAAAGGCCTTCCTGCTGTTTGGAGCAATAGGCCGACATGATCCGTGGTAATCTTTTTCCTGAAGTTGTACACTGGAGTTGACAGTGAAGGTCCAGCTGACTGGACCTGTGCTTGTTTTGATGACTGAATGTGAAGTGCTAATTTATTTCCAGGGTTTCCCTCCCCTCCACATCCTGCTAAATGATATGCACATCCCACTCTGCCTCTCACTGTATGATAAACTGTCCATGATCCACTCGTATATCTCAACACAGCACTATTGTATTGTACAGATATTTGCCAATGTTCACTTCTGAGTTTCCAGGTGATGGGTTTTTGGTTTTTACGTGAGAAGCCTCCAAAATGTCTGCGGTTACAAAGAAGTCGTGTCCACAATCCAAACTGTAAATAGTCCACAGAGACGTGGTGAGTGTTACTGGATCAGCCTTCTCTTGGAGACCTTCCTCACCCTTGTGTTTGAGCGTATCCTCCAGTTTCCTCTGAACACTGCACCTCTCCCGGGTTCTGTTTCAAAGAGACAGCTTGTGGTTTTGACCCTGTGTTTGGCTAATCTTGTGCATGATGGGCTCCTGAAAGGCTGTTTGTTTCTACTGTTCTTGTTGCTGGATGAAGTGAAACTCACTGTGTTCATCCTGCACAGGCGTCCTGCTCCAGACCGCTGGGTATGAGCGGGGATTTCCTCTTTCTGTCACATCACTTACACAACGCAAGTTGAAAAACAGGGTTTCCAACATGGAGCTGCCTCCATAACCGGCACCTTTTTATACTTAACATGTTGGTCTTTGCATGCGGATTTGAAGAGAGGTGAGAGTAGAGACCTGTTCTTCCTTCAAAGCCACGTGTGAGAATCCATCTCTCGGCCGGGCCGGACATGTGAACAGTTTGGTGTCACTCTGGTTCCTCTGAGATTGTCAGGAGCCCCTGAGCTTTGTGGCTGAAAGATAGAAACACTTATTATTTCAGTAGCTGCACTAACACAATGCAAATATTACATTTCCCTAACTAAAACTTGTTTTTCCCTGCAGAAATGCATTGTGGGTCTGCATCAAAACAGTGAAATCAGACCGCAGTGTATTCAACAAAAACGTATTCTGAACATTACTGTGAACCGTGAATGTGTGTGTGTGTGTGTAACCCTTTCTACAATCTATACAATTATTTATTTATTATTCTTAAATATGGCTAAAAGTGACACGTTATCTTCGGTGCAGAGACCCTCCTGTTGAGTTGCACCCCTCCCCTTCCTGTCAGCGTTTAGTTCACAAGTCGGAGATGATTGGGACCCCAACGTGGTTTAATACTTGTTGCTCTTGCACACTCATGTTATCACTTCCTCACTGCATGAGGAAAAATGCAAAATAAACATGAATCCTACCCCCCCCCCCAAACTAACTCCCATGCTTGCTTCAATCATCCTGCTCAACCCTCTCCCCAACTTTTAAATGATGCACTTTCACCCTCCTATTGGACACAAGTAACGGGGGTTTACCTTTTGTTAAATGTAAGCATATTTATTTCAGAGGACCTAGAACATGTTGGTGGTTTTTATGACAATCTGTGGTTGTTGTTGACGTATTTGCACAGAGAAATGTTCTTTATGTGCTGTTTTACATACATAAACACATTTCAGTAATAAAGGAAACATGAATATCAGTGGCGGTCATAGTTGTATTTTATTTATTTAGTCTGTTATAGTAATATATATATATATATATTTTATATATATATTTTATATATTTAATATATATCTTTTATATATTTTCATATATATATTTTCATATATAAAATATATATATTTTCACATATATATTTTATATATTTCATATATATATTTTATATATATATTTATATATGAAAATATATATATATATGAAAATATATATGAAAAAAAATATATATATATGAAAATATATATATATATATAAAATATATATATATATGAAAATATATGAAATATATATGAAAATATATATATATATATATATATGAAAATATATAAAATATATATATGAAAATATATATATATATATAAAATATATATATATATATATATATATATGAAAATATATAAAATATATATATCATATATATATATATATATATTATATATATATTATATATATATACCTATAAATATAATATATATATATATATATATGAAAATTATATCTTATATATGAAATATATATAATATATATATATACTAATAAAATATATATTTACCCATACTTCTCTTTGAAATATATATATATATATATGAAACTATAAAATTATATATAAAACAGTGTTTTAATAGGAGTCACATGTTGGCTATAAAACCAGTGTGTCACTGCTACCTGTGCATCACATCTGCCCCCCAGTGGTGGACAAAGAATACTACATGCTATTAAAAAAAAGAAGTGAAAAGCTACCATGAGGGTCTGGCTGTGTAAACCTCTGGTGGCTAAAACTTGATTAAAAGTAAATACATGTTTCAATATGTTAATATCACAGATGTTAACCTGTACAAGGCTCCCTTTTAAGTTAATATAAATCAAGCCATTCAGCTACAACCCCCCCCCCCCCTTCAACAGAATAGATAATCGCCATCTAATTACTGGTTACTATTCAGGACCAGAAGTTTCATGCACCATAAATTAAAGCTGTCACACATGCAGCTCCCTCCTCTTTCATATTCTCATGTTGGTCAGACAACACTAAAGCCTATTGTATCTGCGCTGGCTGTATTTATCAATCAGCTACAGTTACACTGATTCATGGAAAATAGTTTCAGGCATGTTTACAAATGCGCCATGACACTACAAACAAAATGACGTGTTTGTGTAAGGATGCTGAGCTAATGAATGCTGCTCATTAGACATCTGTGTTGCGCCTATAACTAGCTAGTAAAACATATATTTTAGTATTTTAAAAGTATAAATTAGGCCTATGTGTGGGTTACGTACGTACAGCTTTAAAGGTACTTTACTGGAGTATTTCCATTTTCATGCAGCTTTATAATTCCACTTTTAAAAAGGGAAATGTTGCACAATAAGATATATTTATTTTACAGTTAGTCAGCTCCTTTTCCTCTCATGATTTTATACATAAAACAAAGCCTACTATTAAACTATAGATTAAACTGTGTTGTTAAGATGAGCTCTACTCAAGTTATTAAATCTAATAAAATACTATAATTGTACAACTAATTATAATATTCCGATAATAACTTTATATGATCAAAATGACTCTTTAAAAGGGTATTAAATTAAATTAATTGTGATACTTAACGTAGGCTAATTCTTATACACAGTATTTTTACTTCAATAATATTTCGATGTCGGACTGTAATGTATTCTTCCTAAGAATTAAAACATTAAATATTTCTTACAGACCTGGATATTAACTATATTAACTTATGAATGAAATAATACACAACACTAAATATGAAGCACAATGTGCATCACTATAAAGTATTACAATGTTAAAAGGGATAAAGTAAAGTCACAAGATACATTATTATACAGCTATTTAAATGCTTATGTATCTGGGTATGAAGTATTACACTGATAAACTAATTGATTTGATAAATGTGTGTTTGTGAATAACCTCCTCGCGCAGCTTGTGATGCAACTCATTTATTTCTCATCAAGCGACATTTCTGACTGAGTTTCATCCTCCGGTAATGGATTGGACACGGAGATTCAGTGTCGCTTTAAAAACGAAAGAAGCTCGGAGGTATGCATCATGCCTGTCTCTGTTTTCCATTTGCCCCCCTCGGTTTTCCTTCTTCTTGTAATATCACATTTCAATAAGAGCACGGACACTCCCGAAGCGTCACGTTGTCCCGGGTAAACACTGACGTGTCTCCCTTCTCGGAATATTACTCACACACACTAATCCTTTTTATTAATATATATATATATATATATATATATATATATATATATATATATATATAGATATATATATATATATATATATAGATATATATTATAGATATTATATATATATATTATATATATATATATATATTATATATATATTATATATATATATTATATATATTTATATATATAATATATATATCTATATATATATATCTATATATCTATATATATATATATATTATAATGAGGTTTATTACAAATGTAAAAACAAACGTTTCCTGCCGTTGAAACTTTGTTATGACAACTTTCAGGATTCATTCATGATATTAATCCTCCGCCTGGAGATAATGTCATCCTCCCAGCAGGTGAAAGACCCCCGCGAGCCCTGCTTATTTTAAACCCAGCGTCCACCTATTGTGCACGCGCGTTTTTTGACAGTAAAGTCAACATTTGAAGTGCGTTTTCTTCCAAAGCAACTAAAAGAGACGAATGTTAATTGAAACCTACTTAACCTGTGGGACATCTCTTCTCTGCGCACATTAAGGTGGATGACGGGGACCCCGTTGGGCCCATAGGTGAGCGGGGGTGACACATGAAAGGGCTGATCAGGTGCTGGGGGGGGGGGTAGTTTGCATGAGTCGCACAAAGGTTTCAGGGTTTTCTTTGCAGAGGCAGAAAACATATTTCCAACTCTTCTCCTCGGAACGTTTTTTTGTTGTCCTGAACCTGAAACCCTCCCCTCGCGAGGAAGAGTCCGCGCAGCAGCTGCTGCAGACATCAAGTACACTAACAATAAAACATATATGTTTGTGCATCAGTGCAAACAATCAACATGCTAACAGAGTGAGGATGGAGTTGCCTTTGTTCGGATGATGGACAGTGACGTCGCGGAACCTGTGCAGGATGCTCTGACCCGAGATACCCACCGAGAGGGGCCCGTGGCTGAGCTTCTAAAAGAACCAACTCCTCGCTCCTCTGTATGTTTAGGGAGGTGACCGTATTGATTATTAGACATGTTGGGATTAAAATACACCCGCGTGTCTTTAGTGGCGCAGAGCTAGACGGGCTTTACGGCCGCCCTGGCGTCGTACCCTGCTGTGGCGCACGTCCCCCTTCAGACACTTCTCTGCTGGCTGGTGCTCAGTCTGAAAACCACAATAAATTCCTCGAGGTGCACACACTTTAGCACCATTTGTGTCATATATGAGGCCACGGGGTGGAAACAAATTAGGGGTCGTGTGCGATGGCATGCATTAAAACAGTGTGCAGATGATAAAACGCTCAGATTGGCAGAAGAAAATCTTTTTGTTCGTTTGTTTGAATCAATTTTGCGTAAATATCTGCAAAAAATCACAAGTTTGGGTTTTTTATAAGACTGCTGTATTAAACAAGACCAGAATCCAGGTTTGGTTTTATTATGACTTTATAAGCGAAATTGAATAACACTATAAAAGTCTGTGCTGTATGTGGAATAAACTCTTCTATCTGTGGATCTATAGATCCAGATGTCACATGTCATGGACATCAAATATAACGCAACAAAAATAAATAACCCTCACGTGACACAAGCTCAGCAATAATCACATTATTCTAAATGTTCCGTTGTTCGTTGTTTTATTATATTATTTAAGGTTTTGCTTATTGCTGCTGCTGTTTTAGACTACAAAGTGTTTTCTAGTATTTGTTCCACCTCTTACAAATATAAAGAAGCAAGATGTCCGAGCAGCAGGATATACATGTGTGTGTGTGTGTTGTGTGTGTTGCATTACAACACATGTTGGGTTTCCATTTTACAACTTACGGAACACTTGACCTAATTGGCTTGTAGATGTTTTATTTGTCTTTGATTGTTGGTAACTTTGCATTTATATCCACATATTGTACTTGTATACACACTAGTCTATCCTGTACCTCTACGTGTCTTTGTTCCGAGCTGCACATTGAGAGTTCTGTAAACGGTGATTCTGAGTCTGGTACGTGGAGACGTTTTATTGATTTATTTAGAATAGAGGCGACATATGATTCATGGACAGTAATGTACTGGACACAGCTCACATCAGGACCAGCGTGTCTGTGCAAAACAGTTTGGAAAAACTAATCATTTACCAAATTAACCAAATAATGCTACTTCGTCAGTCCTCAGGTGCTGCTCCACTTTCCTCCCTGGAGTTCAAACTCATCTTTTCTCGACGTTCTGGATGTTAAACGGGACATGCAGGCACTCTGTCGTGTTTTTGTGAATCGACGCCCCTGTTCCCTTCCTGTGACAGCGTCTCTGATTGGACGAAAGTTTCCAGCCTCAGCCAATCCCCGCGCCCCACTGCGTACCGGGTGCACCGTCTCGACCAATCACAGCCGGGAGCGCCGACGGGGACAGAGAAGAGCTCCGCTACTTTTGACAGGTCTCCTCTCACTTTGAACCGGTGTCAACAAACAACAACAACAACAATATTTTCGTCCTCCTTAGCAGACATATTTACAAGAACTCCACTTCTGGCGAATAAACCCGAGGAAACTGAGAAACTAACTCTTTTTAACATCCCAAAAGATCCTTCTTCTTGTCGTCACATCTGACTCCTGTCCCGGGACCCTGGTGCTCGGCTGCGGCCCGGCGGCGGCTAACAACAGAGGCTAACTTCCAGGAAAGCTTCGTCGCAGGCGATTTCAACCTCGACCTGCTGCTGCAAACACGGTGCTGGAGCAGCAGCCTCCCCGTTAGGAGGAGGTATACCGTCACCGGGGAGCTGGAGGTAATGACTGCGTTGGCGGGGTCAATACCCAGGATGATGCGACCTACGCTGGCTCAGAACTACCCCCGCAGTGGCTTCCCCCTGGAAGGTAAAGCATCACATTTGCCAAAAGGAAGCCCTGGATGTTGGATGAAGAAATGTTGTTTTCAGTGCTTCACAGAGCTGCACAGAGCAGTCCTGCACAAACCCTCGTGTTAGAAACACAAAGTGTGCAGTTACAAGACGCACAGCTTTTATTTTAGGAGCTCAACTCACATTTTCTGTAATGTATTCATCTTTTTGTTTTTTAGTAATATATTGTTCTCACAATTTTTGCAACAGACCTTTTTTGCAGGCTATACAAAACAATTAGGCTGTTCACTTTATATTATTTAATAAATAAGTTCAATTGGATTCTTTCATAACATGTTGTGTAAAAATTTAATAATCAAAACTTTTATTATCAGCAGAAATGTAATATGTTGTTATTGGTGTATTCAGTTCATATAACTGTAACAACCTGCGCGGGACCACTGTGGTGACACCTTCCTCTCATATGTTTTATTATATTTAGTTTCTACCCCGTTGGGTCAAGGCCGTGTGAACCAGCTCGGAGGAGTGTTCATCAACGGCAGACCTTTGCCCAACCACATCCGACACAAGATCGTGGAGATGGCGCATCACGGCGTCCGGCCGTGTGTCATCTCCCGGCAGCTCCGGGTCTCCCACGGCTGCGTGTCCAAAATCCTGTGCCGGTACCAGGAGACCGGCTCCATCAGACCCGGGGCCATCGGGGGAAGCAAACCCAAGGTATGGACCAGAGAGGCTTTGCAGCAATATTAGCAAATGCATAATTGTACAATATCTAAATAAGGTTGCTATTAATTCATATTAAATTGTTAACAAACTTTGTTGGTTTTAAAGTTGTAGCCTTTAGAGACAATGCGTTGAGCCCCCCAGGGCCACAACAAAGTGAATAAACACTGCGACTCTTGTGACCTTCTGAAGCAGGGGACCACGCCGGACGTAGAGAAGAGAATAGAAGAATACAAGCGGGAAAACCCGGGTATGTTTAGCTGGGAGATTCGGGATAAATTACTGAAGGATGGGATATGTGACCGCAACAACGTTCCTTCAGGTACAAAAGGGCAGACATGAATTAATCAACATATTAATAGTATTAGTATTATTAATAATATTAATAATATTAATAATATTATTATTTATATTAGGCTATTATTAATATATTTTATTTTTTCATGTGTACTTCATTCTTTATATTCTATAACATTTAATTTCGACCTTTTTCTCACATAGCCTCCTCGAAAATGTTTATTTATTATTATTATTATTATTATTATTATTATTATTATTATTATTATTCTTTAAATAATTATTAAATATATATTTGTTCACATGTTCTTTATAATCTATAAAATGTTACGTTGACCATATTATCATATAGCCTATTAAACAATGTTTATTTATTATTGTAATTATTTTTAAAATGAGTATCACAGTAAATCTGCCTTTCACAGATCTGCGGTTCTTTCAGAGTTTTTATTAAACTTTATTTACAATCATATTTATTTCAGATGAACAGCGAAGGTTATATTTTATATTTTATATTTTCTCATATTGTAAAGCGGTTAATTAATACTTTGTATAAATACTTTAAGCAAAGAAAGGAAAAGTTTGACTTTTATAATTTGTGAACGAACTTTTGCAGTGAGCTCCATCAGCCGCACGATGCGCAGTAAGTTCGGGGGGAAAGGCGACGAAGAGGAGGATGAAGAGGAAATGGAGAGGAAAGAGTTGGAGGAGAGCGACCGGAGGGCCAAACACAGCATCGAAGGCATCTTAGGAGACAGATGTGAGTAAACTTCTTGTGGCTGTCGCGCTTTCATATCAGTGACTCACACACACCTCACACACACATCAGTGCGCAGAGAAGCAGTCTGATCAGATATCGTCTCAGTGAGTCCACATGGGACGCTTTTTATTATCATTTTTTAGGGAAGTGAAACTTCCCCGAGCTATTTATCCACCTCTCTTCTCTAATGGGGGGGTCATTTTGTGAATTAAATGATAGAGGAATGAAATGTTCCTGGAGACTCTCCAACCTGTTGATGGTTACGAGGTTGTATTCCAGTGTGAGTGTTCTCTGTGGAGCTTCAGCATGCTGTAAAGTTGTTGGGTGGGGGTGGAGAGTGTGTGTCGTCCTTTGTTAGGAATTCTTTATCGACCATATCTCTCGTGCTAATGCTTTTCCCATGAGGCCATACCGTAAATCAAACAGCAGGTGATGGTGCAGCGCGGGTGTGTATGTTCAGCAGTGTGCATGAAGGCTCTGCACATTAGGATGCACATATTAAAGATTAACTTACAAAGAGAAGTTATAAATCCACTTTCTTCAGCTGGAATGGTTTAATACACAGTTGCTTTGCTTGAGAGGCAGTTTATTATTTTACGCAACAAATCCATTTTTATGAGTGTCCGTAAGACGTGACCACCTGCACCTTTCAGTCCCACACACACACACGTGTTCTTTATTAAACAAGAGATGAAATCTAAATTACTTTTCACTGCACGTTGAGCTGTTTTAGTTCTTTTTAAACGAGTTCGCATGTAATGTACCCACATGAAGTTTGTTTAAGTGATTTTTCGAAACGAATCAGAAAGTTTCTTCCTGTGTATTAAGAACATACATTCCCCTTCTGCTAAAAGACTTTAAAGATTTTAAAATATAGGATAAATCCGCGTGTTTTTGGAAACTAAAGTGGTCAAAGGCTGTTTTGCAAGATAAGCAGTAAAACATATTTGTTCATTTCCACCAGTGCGTCACAGACAGAAGCCTGACTGCAGATTTAAAAGCGGTTTGAGGCACTTTGTATTGCATTCTGCACACTGTGTGTCATTACTTTACTTTCTGCACATTGTGTGTCATTACTTTACTTTCTGCACATTGTGTGTCATTACTTTACTTTCTGCACATTGTGTGTCATTACTTTACTTTCTGCACATTGTGTGTCATTACTTTACTTTCTGCACATTGATCTCAGCGGAACCGCTTCACGCTTTAAGTCCAGAATGGATCCTTCTTCGGGGTGCTCGTCATCCTGCACTGGCTGGATGCAATCACTTTAAACATTTTTCTTTTCACTCTGGAGAAGTTCATTTACACTTTTCATTGGGCTCAGTGTGTGACAGCTAGATTGAAATGGGGCAGGGTAATTCCTGGAAAACACTGGAGGTGCTGATAGCTGTGCCAATTCCCCCTCAGCCAATTCAGAGCTTGTTTTATTGGAGCTAAAGTTTAGAAAGGCTGTCGAAATATTCCACTTCACTTAAACATCTATCAGCGGAGATTAAAACATGTTGTTTCAACATGTCTGCAGCGGTTTCACTTCTCTTTCCTCGTTATTAAAACAGTTTAAGCAGCGCAACGTCAACATGTATCCGAGCATCACCTCCTCTGTCCCGCTGCAGTCACACAGCGCAGGACAGATAAAGGAGACAAAATGTCCCCCAGATGAGTTGATCAAACATTTGTTCAACGGTTTCAAACTCCTCACAAAGACACGCCTCGCGCGCACAACGGGACGCTCAAGGATGAACTTGGGAGACAAAGGCGCGAGAGTCTATTTGGGGCTCACGCTTGGGCTGCGCGCGGACAAAAGGCCAGCTTGGAAACAGCTTTGGCCGCCGCTAAAGAAGAAGGAGAAGAAGAAGAAGGCAACCTGTTTATAATTCAGTCAGAGAGAAAAGCTTCTCCACAGAAAAGCCCGACAAAACACACGAAGAGGCCGCAATGAAGATGAATTATTCAGGGACTGCAGGTTGAGAGGCGCGTTCACCGACAGAAAATGGCCGTTTTCACCTACAAAATGTTTCCTTTTGGGGTCGGCTAAAGAAGCCCACTGCCATTCAGAATGACAATTGAGGCCTCTGAAATCCACTCACGTACTGCCCTGAAGGATGCGTGCTCGTCCACAAAACCTGCGCACACGAGAGTTTACACCCCGTGCACGCGCGCACAAATAGGCAAGATGTGTGATTTTTAAAGTAAAATGTGGAATGTGATTGAGATTTAGGAATCATTTAGATATTATGTGGAGTATTTATTTAAACAAAAGTTAATTTAACTTTTTATTTTGACTTTTGATTTTATAAAAAAGTTTAAAAAATAAATAAAAACTCTTCAAAGTAAAGTGACATTAATCCAACTGCTTCATGTGAACTCTGTTTTGTTTTTCTTGGTGTCGCGTTGCATTTAATGTCAGAGTTTAAAAACAGAAAAGGCAACACTGTCAGCTGTCAGCCGCTTTTGATGAAGCCTAATTGCTCTGTTTGTCATAATACTCAGACTGTAATTGGCCAACAAAACAAAGTGGCCTCCTCCTCGCATGATGCTAATAATACTGAGCCGTCCATCCTGTAACTCATGATCTATTATTGATTCTTTGAAGAGTCTCGGCCGTGCCCCCGCGAACATTAATAATGTCCTCTAAATGATGTCGATATTGTGCTATGTCACATTTAATGACGGAGGGAGTGTATTAAAGAGTGGTTTTGGTGAATGGGGACCAATGTTCTCCCCGGAGAGCCCCGGTCTGGCCCGGAGCGCAGCTTCACAATAGGGGCCCCGGACACCCGTCCTGCGCTGCGCACTACTCCGAGAACTCCCCCCTCCTCCTCCCCGCTCCGCCGCCTCCTCCCTTCTCCACCACTTGCTCCCCAAATCTCTTCAAGCAGATTAAATCGACTCTTTTATTTCATCTGACTTTCATCTGGAGAGCCTCACCGCCCCTCTCCCTCTGTTTCCTCCTCTCTCTGTGTTTCTCAGCCCGCGGCGCACAGCCCGCTCCATCCTCCGGAGCGCACAAAGGAAAGTCAGTCCACAAGTTCCAGAAGGTTTCTAATTAAACTCTTTTATTGACCTTTTGCGGTTTAATTCTAAGTATATTTAGATACAATTTCAAAATGTCATGCCTGACAAATTATTGCAGCATCTATCAGTTGCTAATTCTAAATTTAAACATGTTTAAACTCGTTATTTTGGGCCCCACCTTCATCTTTTTAATTGAAGCTGTAGACAACATATATTGTAACTTTGATAGAAGATATATTAAGTTATATTATGCTCACATTAAATTACACCAACATCACAATAACACCAGTGCATGTTGTACCTTCTCAGAGGAATACTATATATATAATATAATATATATAATACGTTATTATTCCCAGTGAGTGTTTACATCACGTGTTCACAGCCTGTCGCTCATTTAATATAGAAAGTCATTAAGATGTAATGTAAAGGAACCTTTTCACATTCACGTTTTCTTATGAATTCCATTACAAAAATAAAGTTAAAAACAAAAATAAAGAAAGACCCCCCCCCCCCCTTCTCCATGTTCTATCAAATATTGATATATCTGGCATTACGTTGGCCCTCCAGGCCTGTAGCTCCCAGCGTCAGAGTAATTAACCCTGGAGACAAAGTTAATGATTAAAACAGTCACGGTGTCCCGCCCCCCCCCCCCCCCCCCTGCTGCACATGTTCACAGTGTATCTTTAGGAGTCCATACTTAGTTAGGTGAAATTAACCAGATAATACAGAGGAGCCTTGTTGAGGGCCGATACATTTCCATTTAGGCCGGCCGTGTGCACACACACACACACACACATGCACACACACATGCACACACACGTGCACACACATGCACACACACACATTCCACTCTGCAATGCAAACAGTCAAAGGGATAACTTTATTTGGTGAAAGGGGATCCTGGAAAGGGCTAATTGAATAAGCCCAGGATCTTTGAAAAACCTCTACCATGGTGAGCGCAGTCATCATGTCATAATTAGGTTTATTGAGGCGCATTCCTTCAATCTGCCTCCATTCCCCCGGGCTCATTGTATCCAGGGCCCGGGCCAATGGCCGGGGGACAAAAGGGAACCGTGAGCACACAATACATGAAAGAGCCATAAAGATTTAGCTGGCTTTGTCACAGAAACGGAGTAGGACTTTGTTTGTGTAAATAATGCGAGTGAATGAAGAACTTGGGTTCTCTCTGCTCACTCGGGGTGAAGGATGGCGTGCTGCAGATGTAATATGTGGGCACACACTGGACCGGTGCCAGGGCGGAGGAGAGGAACGAGAGGAGCGATAGGAAGAAGCCAGGGAGCAGAGGTGGAGGCAGAGAATGGGAGCAGTGTGTGTGTGTGTGTGTGTGTGTGTGTGTGTGTGTGTGTGTGTGTGTGTGCAGAGGATGCTGTTTGCAAGAGACAGACTATAATTTCTGCACATCAGCTGTTATCTGAAGAACTTTGAAGCTCTCAGACTGCAACGTTCACTGAACTGAAGTGCTTTTATATGTTTGCAGTTGCACATTATTATGTTTCTAAATGAATAATGAGCTCGATTGTTTTGCTTTTCTCACTCCATCAGTTCTCTATGAAATGTCCATCAGTGTTTCCCAAAGTCCAAGATGTCGTCTGCTTTTCTCCTCAACTCAAAGATATTCAGTTCACTGTCACAGAGGATTAAAGGAACCACAAGATTTCACATTTCAGACGCTGAAATCAGAGAATTCTGACTTTTGTTCTTTAAAAAATTGCTCAAATCGACGATCAAAATATTTGGAAACTAATCAGCTGTTTGTGATCTTCAGAAAGTGTTTATTGTTAGAACTTTTGTAAATAACAGTTTTCTACATATTCTTCCCATTATTAAATGTTTTGCTTGCTAAATAAATGTTTAGCTTTTGAAGCTATAATAATAATAAACTATAAGCAAAGTTCATAAAAGATTTGTGAACAAAGAATAATCTACTTTGAATATATTTAATTGTAATGATTTCAGTAAGTCAGAATATAATATAATATATATAATATCTGGAGCAACATGCTGTTTCATGCTTCCTCTGTCTGTTTGCACACTTTGGACGCCCAAACGAGCCGATAATGGTAAAAATGAAGCTTTAGATTATTATTATTATTTAGACGTTTCTGTATCATCCAATCTGACGAGGACAGAACCAACAAGCTGTTGATTGGATCTTATAATAGCTGTTGGCTATTACTGGTCTGAGCCAAGTGTGGAGAAGAGGGCTCTGTCTGTGCGCTGAGAGAATGAATGTGTCACTCAGAGAGTCACTGGGCACGAGGGCGAAAGGGGGCACGAGGGCCAAGTGGCGAGCACCAAATCACTCTCCTCTACCCCGAGGCTCCCTCCGTCTCCCCGGCCCGCTCTCCTCATCCCGCACTCCTCCCTCTCTCGTGAGTTTTTTCTAATAAGCCCATGCATGATGACTATTCAAGCATGAAAACATAGTTATCTGCAAATGAATGGCCGCTCTATGCTTCATTAAAGCCTCTTTTTCCTTTCACACTCTTATTGTGACCCTCTGATATCAATTCAAAGGGCAATTAATGAATGCACACCAACTTTGAAGTCAGGGTGATTTCTGAGAGGGGAGGGGGGCTTGTGCGTGTGTGTGTGTGTGTGTGTGTGTGTAGGGGGCAGGGGGTATTTGGGGTATTCCCCCTTCAAGACCCGCTGTAGCGCCCCAGCCTTCACCCGTGATGGACTAGCCACATTGAGCTGAGAGTGAGCGAGCCCCAAAGACGGTTTGAAGGGAGTGAAAGAGTGAAAAGGCCCAGCGAAGGTCAAGTAGAATGGCTCGCCTTAGAATAAGGCCCCTCTTTATCTGCTGCAAGTATGCACTATAGGCACAACAGCTGGGGGGAAAGAGGGGGGGGGAGAGGTTGTTTTTTAATGTGCATGAGTGTGTTTGTGTGTGTTTCTGAGAAAGTTAGGAAGAATGTGAGTGCGTGCATCTGTCTGCATGTTTGCAAGCATTTTTTAATATGTGTGTGTGTGTGTGTGTGTGTGTGTGTGTGTGTGCACATGTGTGTGTGTGTGCATCAGGGTTAGGGTTGAGTGTCAAAGTTTGCAGAGGCCAGTAAATGCAGCATCTATGTGCGGCTGATGGGGGGGACAGGCAGCTGTCAATCAGCTGACTGATGAAGCCTGACTTTCATTCAGAGCTTTGTTAACTAATTAGCCCCCAGGCTTTTGTGTCGTGTCGGGGAAAGAGGCTTAAAATGTGTGTTTATGCTGTACGCCGTGTGGGAATATCTTTTGTGATGTGCACACTCTCAAACTTGAAGGCACCAAGCAGACATAGAGTTTGTGGTTTCGCACTCCATCGCCCCGGCGGTGTCGGAGCTCTGCAGCGACGGCTACAACGTGCAGTGTGCCATGAAAAGAATCAGTTTTGCTCCGGCTGTCTGAATGAATGTGCCGCTCTGTACAACTTGATTACAGGTATTTCCGTCTTTAAATATGGATTCTCTGCCAAACCAGGAGTTCCTTAGTAATATTTACCATCTGAAAGTTGAGGCAAAATGTAGGAAACTCACATCTCCCCTCACCCACGTCACATGAATGCAGCATTATGCAGCATTACTGCTGTTCTGGACGCCTCACTGCATCTTATTGTGTTGCATAAAGAAAAAGCAGATTTCTTGCTTTACTTCAGGAGAACTGCCGTTCGCATGGACGGCTTCTGTGCCGGCCACGGCCTCGCATCATTCCCCAATGCGTCGGTGCAGACGGCGTTATTAAGAGAAATAAAACTGTCCTTTAAAAGAATTGAGACTGACAGTGAACCTGCTAACGGCTCACCTTGTTGGGTTTCAACAAGTGCCCCCGCTGACAGAGAAGAACTGCAGGGTCACAGGGTCACTCTCCCCCAGCGCTGCACAGGAAACAGGGTTAGAAACACATTTAGCTACAAATGGCAGGTAACCACTTCCTGATACCCGACATCCTCGACATCCCCCATAATTCTTAGCGGACAGCCTCAGACTCCGTGGCATTTCTCTGTTGCATAACAAAGCTGTGACTGACGACAGTTTGCATAACACACACACACACACACACACACACACACACACACACACACACACACACACACACACACACACACAGAGCTCTGGCACACTCTCATCTCCAGGGCAGCTGTGAAGGTTGAAACTCCTCCTTAGCAAGTCAAGTGAGTTCGCCCTCAACTCCCCCCCCCCCCACCCCCTCCCACCCGCATACACACACAGAAATCCACATGCACTCACACACACCATCTTCTTTTCTGAAGCCAGCAGAAAGAGTCACAGATGGGTCCATAAGCTGTCAGTGAAGCCATTATCCGGCGCAGCATCTGCCTGTCTTGACTTCTATATACTGTTTAATGCAGTCGCCAGTCACTTAGACCCCCGGCTCCTGAATGGGAGCAGCACGGTCGGCCCGCCCAAAATAAATGCTGCGTTTGTCTCCTCTGCCTTTTGTTTTGTTGTTTTTTTTTTGAGAGGGGTAGGTGGTGAGAAGGCGGGACTGGGGGGGGCGACGTGTCATTGGCTCAATTTACCCTCACTATTAACCAAAGCCCCAAAGAGTTACTGGGATGTCCGAGGAGCGGTGTAAATAGTCCACATATGGTCCCTTAATTCCCCCCAAGTCCCGAAATCCACGTTTGACACATCCCCTTTCACTCCCTCTCTATCTGTCTCTCACACACACTTGCATACACGCTCAATGCGTACTGTCTCATGTCGCAGTGGACATATTTAAGCCTTTGTGTCCCCCTCCGACTCCCCACCCCCTAAGAAAACAGCCACGCCGAAGTCTTTCCAACAGCCTGTTTCAGCTAAATCCTCCATTCTCCGCCTTCCTCTCCTCCTTGTTTTCTCCTCCCTGGGACGGCGTTGCACGGTGGGATCCATTTTGGACTTTCTTGGCTCCGCAGAGGTTGTTTTGGCTGGCGGTCCCAGGCCCCGTGCGCCTCTCGGGGCTTCGCTTTGGTTAAATTAAACAGTTTTCTTTTCTCCTCTAACCCCTTCCAACTGCTCCTCTCTTATTCTGAGGCTTAATGCTCCTGGGCTCCCGGGCGATCTCGCCGAGGCTCGCTCAGATCATTTTACCCTTTTAAGGGTTATATTTTCTCAAATTTTGATGAACTGACAAGAGTCCCCCCCTCTCCCCCCCCCATGCTCCTTTAACCTGAGGTGGAGCAGAAGTATACAGAGTGAAGTCAAAGTGTTTACAGGGGTTATAAATACAGCATTTTAAGATATAGCATGTGTATACAGGAAGGCAGCGATACGACGGTTAGAGTGGATAATTTGATTGGCTAAGGCTATTTGACGGTGCCAAATCGATGTGATCAGATCTTCAGGATAGCGAGGCGATGACGGCAAACGGGGCACTCTGAAACCACAGGTTTACAAGGTTGGAAAAGCTCCGGGGAGCAGGGGAAAGGTTTCTACTCTTCCCTCTCCTCCTCTTTGTCTCAGCACGAGAGGTAATATATCCTGATGCTGATTTAGCATTATGTTTCATCGCTGCAAAGATCATTTTGGAACGTATTGTGTGTGTGTGTGTGTGTGTGTGTGTGTGTGTGTGTGTGTGTGTTTGCTTGACCCCGCTGAAAGGCGTGCGAGGAGGGAGAGCACTGTTAATGGACGCTAAAGTGGAGACGCCTCAGGGCTGACAAGCTCGATTAACGTTGCCTTGAAATGTATGTAGAAGCAGAGGAAGCCCAGCGCTGTGGACATGTGTGCACGCGGTCATGTGCTGCAGCCTTTGTGTGTTTATGAGCTCCAGAGCCAGAACTGTGGGGAGCGTGGAGCTCCGGGGGAGGCTGCGCCTTCAAGTTTGCCTCCAAAACACTCGACACCCCATGAATGTTCATCCCCTGCCACGTTAATCTGCATGATATCACCCAGAGAAGTTGCATTTACACCTGAGCGTCACAGTGAAGCTGACACGTAACACCAGCAGATTTTACCTTTCTTATGATTTTTCCCTTAAAACGTTCAAATATGTCAAAGCAGCAGATCACATTTACTTGAGATTCATCCAGATTTTACGTTTGACATGCGTCCAGAAGTAGATTTGAATGCTCTTCTCGTGCTGATGCGTTTATAAGAAAGTGAAGTTTGGAACGGTTAAAACATTTTCTGATTCGTCTGTTGGATCTTAATAAACATTTCAACACCTGAAGACAACAAGAACCACTGAGAAGAGAAGGTTTAAATCTCTTAGTGAGTAAAGAGAGAAGCAGGGACTCATGAGGGGGGGGGGGTACTACGCTTCCACCAACAACAACAACAACAAAACGCACCACAGATGCCCGACAGACTATCTCCGTGGGGACATTTACATCGGCAACAACGGCCCCTGTTGCCCCTCAGGTGCTCTTACAGTTCCCTCTGGAGGAAGGGGGTGTTTCTTTCGGGGGAGGGGTAGAATGCCCCCCGGCTGTGCACCCAGCTACCCCACCTCCCCAAGCCCTCTGCGGAGCCTCTTTATGCCCCCCCGTGGGGCAGGTGACAGCCCTCCACTGTGAAGGGCCGAGGGAGCCATGACGGATTCCACAGATGGAGCGTGGAAATCGCCGGCAAAGACCTCAGCTCTGTGGAGCAACAAAGAGCACAGAGAGAAATATGGGAGGAAGAGAGAGAGAGATGAGGAGGAGGGAGACAAAGAGAGGCTGCGAGAGAGGGTGAGGAGGGGGGAGAGCGAGAGGGAGGAGAAGGTGGTGCTTGTTTAAGGAGGGTGGCGTGCAGAAGTGCAGAAAGTTCCTGCGGCAAATTAGGAGTTTCAAGTGTTTTACACGTTTGCAGCCATTTTTCTGTTATCAGTGAGTCGCACTGACCCAGCCCCCGCTACCATCTCATCCCCTCGCCTCTCTGTAACCATGTAACCATCCAACAAAGCGCAGTGAAACAAATGAGCACGCTGGACTCCCCAGTAAAGATCTGATCACGAGGAGATTCCTGAGAGGTGCCACTCTGTCAAACCCCCGGTAGCGCTCATAACGACGGGTAATTCCAAAGTGATTAAGGATTTTCCCGGCCGCCTCAGCTTTCCCAGGGCCCAAAGCCCTGTGAAATGCTGAGGAACGTGCATGCTGCTAAAGTCTAGGGGGGGGGGGAGCGAAAAAGCATTCCTAGCGGCCCTCCTCCATGCAGGAGCTGGAGGGGGGGGGGGGCTACTAAAGTCCTGAATTCCTTCCCCAACATCTAAAACACAAGTCCACTCGTCACATAAAATGTTTCTGTGTTCTGTGAGAGAAACTTAATCTTTATCCACAGCGGCCATTTTGAAGCGTGTCCGTCTCTGCGGAGGAGAGTTAAAAGTTAAATGCAAAAACGCACTCGCGGGTCGATAAAGAGCTCGCCATCTACGAGGGCGAAATTGCAAGATATTCAGCAGAGGCTTAAGGCAATGTCTCCATTTCTCTCGCTCCCCCTTTGAAAATATTTTACTTATTGCCTCCCCATGCTTGAATGTTTCTTTACCAATTTGCTCCTAATGCATGTTAAGTTGACTCCCACTGCTCTTGGTGTTGCGAGGAGAAAATCGCCAAAGGCGGAGAGAGGATCAGTTTCACATGAGGGGCCCTGAGATATTTGGGTTCTCTTGTATTTTATTGTTGCTTCTGAGGGGGAACTAATACAGTGTTGCACACAAAACTTCCCCTATGCTGAGGGGGAATTAATTAAGTGTAACACAAAAAGTGGGCGCTTTGGCCGTGGTGAAGTGGAGCCAGTGGAGCGTTTGAAGTTAAAAAGCGAGCAGCCGGCTTAGAGAACGTAGTTCACAATAGTGTTCATACAGATCTGAGGGGGGGGGGGGGGGGCGTCACAAATACAACGTATGTGTTTCTCAAACTCAAGATATTGTTTCAGTTATTGAGTTGAAAAACAATTTAAATAAAAGTTTTTGGGCATTTATCAAGAAAAACAAACAACTTTTCTGTGAGGATTTCAAAATGTAGTTTAAAGTAGTAATATTAAAATGTATATCAACACATAGAAGTAACATCTATAAACACTTAATAAAAGTATTAGTGCACGTTTAGCGTTATTTAAAACTGCTCCAGCTTTAGTGTTGTGTTGTGCAGAACTGTTCTTAGCTTTACACAAGACTTTATATTTATAAAAACACAAACATATTGTTGAAAATGTAAGATGCACATTATACATCACCTAAAGACGTTGCATGGACTGAAGGTCTCAGTGGAAGTTACTCGTCTTAGGAAGCTGATGTGATGAGGCTTTTTATTAGAAAGTGAAGTTTGTGTTCATTTTCTAATAAAAGTGTGTGTGTGTGTGTGTGTGTGTGTGTGTGTGTGACATCTCGTGTCTCATAAAGATAAATAAATGGTTCACTTAAAGTCCAGTTTTCAGACATTTTTGTATTTATCTGTTGGGACTTATTTTGACCTTTTAGCCATTAACAATTAACTGAACACATTTCTCTCAAACTAAACTTGTTACGACACATTTGACAACTTGTATCTGAAG
>NC_041367.1:1553761-1596261 GCF_900634415.1 Cottoperca gobio
AGACATGTCAGTGTGTAGTCTGTAGTCTGTAGACATGTCAGTGTGTAGTCTGTAGTCTGTAGACATGTCAGTGTGTAGTCTGTAGACATGTCAGTGTGTAGTCTGTAGACATGTCAGTATGTAGTCTGTAGACATGTCAGTGTGTAGTGTGTAGACATGTCAGTGTGTAGTCTGTAGACATGTCAGTGTGTAGTCTGTAGACATGTCAGTATGTAGTCTGTAGACATGTCAATGTGTAGTCTGTAGACATGTCAGTGCGTAGTCTGTAGACATGTCAGTGTGTAGTCTGTAGACATGTCAGTGTGTAGTCTGAGAAACACACAATAATCAAACGTTGTTATTTTTCCTTCAGGTTTGGTTCAGCAACAGGCGGGCGAGGTGGAGGAAGCAGGCAGGAGCCAGTCAGCTGATGGCTTTCAACCACCTGATCCCGGGGGGGTTCCCACCTTCAGCCATGTCCAGCATCCCCCCCTACCAGCTCTCTGACAGCTCCTACGCCCCCTCATCTATAGCACAAGGTAAGACACTTATAATTCAGCTTTAGGGGTTTGTTGTTGTAATAAATTATATTTTATTTTTTGGGTAAATGAAAGAAATCTCTTTTTATTTTATGTAGTTTTTAAAATCAAGTTAAAGTTTTAACTGCATTCGAACAGTTTGTGCGTCACGGAGAAGTTTTGAGTCTTTATTGTTAATCGTGAGCAGAATTGTGCTTTTGAATTAAATTTTAAAATCAATGATTTAAAAATAAACAATAAGTGTATTTTGAAGTGTTGCTTTTTATTGCATGCATTCTTTATTTGTTTGTTATATTGAAAAATAAAAGACTTAAATAATATTGTATTAAAAAGTCAGAACAT
This sequence comes from Cottoperca gobio, assembly GCF_900634415.1. Taxonomy (NCBI): domain Eukaryota; kingdom Metazoa; phylum Chordata; class Actinopteri; order Perciformes; family Bovichtidae; genus Cottoperca; species Cottoperca gobio. The sequence goes on from NC_041367.1 coordinate 1,554,622, forward strand.
TTGCTTTGATACATTTTTATATAGTTTATTTTGAATCCAGCAGTTTTGCTTCTCGTAACTAGATCGAGATGTTTTGGTTTTAATTGCACGTTCACTGATCCCAGTACCAACCACTAACTCTCTGTTGGTAGTGTCGGAGCCCCCCAGCACGGTGCATCGGCCCCAGCCTCTCCCTCCCTCCTCGGGCCACCAAGGCTCCGGTGGCGGAGGGCAGGTAGAAGGAGGCTCGCCTTACTGCCTCGCCTCCGGACGACACTCCTTCTCAGGCTACTCGGACGGCTTTGTGAGCGCCGGAGGACCGTCCAATCCCATGAACCCCGCCTTAGGAAACGGACTCTCTCCACAGGTGGGACTACACACTCAAAATATATGTGTTTTTAAACAATAAGGTGTATTATCATGAAGGTTTTCACTTGTGTTTGGTGCATACGATCAACAAGAGGACACAAAAACATATAAATCACAATCAATTATGGAGAAGTTACGATAACAAATGTGTACAATTAAGAGTTTGGTGCAGGATGTACTTAATAGATAAAGATAATTGAACTATAATATAATAATTCAATTGAAAAGTGCTATTAGATTAACTCGTGTTCAGAAAAACACAAAAATAATTTGCGTCAAAATATTGAAGTTTTTGTTGCAGTGAATGAATGTGACAGGAGTAAGACACTCGACACTGTTCCTTTGTGCATGGATGATACTGAACTGATTGAAGAGTTCAACCCGGTTGAGGTTTGCACGATCTACCCGCAGACACGCAGCTTCACACATCAGCAGCTTTGCAAAGTGAAACACATCATATTTCAGGTTGCAGCACATAAGTGCAGCATGAACTGGACACTCTCATCTCGTCGTTGGAGGATAAAAGTAAGACGACTCGCGAAGGACAAAGGACAATCGAGTGTGTGACAAATGAAAAGTGAAAAGACAATTACAGCCAATTATCCAGGCATGAAGTCCCAAGGTCTCTGCACCTACACAGAGGGCACGGCGGAGGAGACGGACGGCGTACAGACCCTAACAGGCAGAAAATGAGATTTCAGTCGGACTCCTCCGAGAACAGTGTGAAGACACACACACACACACACACACACACACACACACACACACACACACAGTGTAGATAATTGATCGACTCCATGACATTTTGAGGATCAGTTAAGGATTTTGCAACATCTTTTACACAAATATTACACGATTTGGTTGAGCAGCATGGCTAAGTCAACTTTCACCTGTGTAGATTGGAAGATTGATTACTGCATTTATTATTATTATATATATAATACAGAAGCATCAAGGATCAAGGAGCAAGTTTCATTCACAAATATGTTTTTTTTGCACATTTTTGGCCTTTCTGTTGTACGTGTTCGGGGCAATACGTGTGTTTACAGCTATACCTACGAAAGGTTATGTACTGGAATGTGAGTACATCCAACAATCAATTCATATGTTATTAATGTAATTGTGAACCAGGAAGTGTAAACAGCCGCAAAGTCTGGGTAAGGACGTCGGTAAACACGGACATGCACTAAAGGAAACACAGTTTGTGAAACCAGAATGGATTTATTTGTCGACGGACGTTTATTTAGAAAACACTGTACGCATGTAACGAGCAGAAGGCGACACGTCGCTGAACATTCGCAGGAGAACGCACAGAAACCTTTGGTGAGATATTATACAGAGCTTTGCACGAGGATATAAATACTACTTCTTCCATTTTTGACCATTTCAATAAGTTTGTGTTGTGAGAGGATCCCTCTGAACAAGCTTCAAACTACACTTTACACACACACACACACACACACACACACACACACACACACACACACACACACACACACACACACACACACACACACACACACACACACTATGCTTCAGCCTCCAGGGAAGTCTCTCCTGATTGCATTCTTAAAATGTTTGCCTGGACATTCCTCCATGTGAAAGCAAAGGTTTAAATTTTATTTGTATATATTTCATACAGCGGGGAAGGAATGTCCCGTCTCAGATGTTCCCCCCCCCCCATCCCGACATTCTTCCCCGCTAACTCCTGGACGCACTGATTCAGGCCGCTGGCAACGGCAGGCTTCCAATATGAAACACGCTGGATGGGCGAGCCAGCAGGCCTCTCATGAGGCAGGGAGAGGCTCGGGAGAGATGCATGCTGGGTAAAAGTTTGGTTAAAGACACAAAAAGTCACCAAAATACAACCCGTCCGTTTAAAGAGCACGCATCACGTCTCCCTGTGGCTCCTTTAAGCGTATCCTTAAACCAAACCCTCCAAACGAAGGTTAATTCTTTAGGAAAATGTTACCGAGCACGAGAGGAAACACAACTCCCCTCTCCAGGTCAACATGGACTCCTCCGTTCACCTCCCCTACTTGGGAAATGATTTAAACAGGACCATGTGTGTGTGTGGATGTAGAATAATATGTCACTTAGAGGGCCGAGGACCCAAAGAGCAGCGTACCTGCTTCTTATTAGGACAACTGGAGGGGCCTGGAGGCCTGTGCTCTGTGGAGAGGGAGGTGGGATATGATGCATTTAGAGGTAGCAGATTCACTTACAGCTACTTTCATAAGTGATGAAGCCAGTTTCAATTTCTTATTAACGGTTTACTGAGTGCTTTGATGACGGACAGGTAAAGTCAGCGAGCGTTGAGGGGGGGTCGGTGGTATCGGGTCTGTTTTGAGACCAGTTGAAACACTTTGCCCCGTGGCTCTTTTCCGTCCTTTGCTGGCCATGAATATTCCCCCAAATTTGATTATCTAGTCGCTAATAAAGACCAGGTCAAGAGCTAAAGGATTTCTCAATCTGCAGATCTGTTCAGTGGTTGAACAGAGCCTGGCTCACACAGACATTTCTTTTGTGTTATCTTTGTCGGCATATCTTTCCTGCAGATAAGTTGTTATCTTGTGCCATAAGTTTTTGGAGCAGCGTCAAAAAGGAATTTTAGAATAAGTGGAGCCGTGGATCTGAGACAAATTGCTTAATTCTTCCTTTCTGGTGCTGTCTCTGTCTGGGCCGGGCACGCTGGGAGCCTTTTGATGTCCCGACAGGGGGATTTCCTATGTGTGACTGAGTGTGTGTGTGTGCGTGTGTGTGTGTGTGTTGATGCATATTACACATAATCCTGTACTTGTACTCTAAAAAGTAGATCTTTAATTTATAATAAAGCCTTGTCAGAAACTAGAAACAAGTCTTCCACATATGTCTGTAAAAGATCTACTTGTTTATATATTGTTAGCATCATGGCTAATGCTAGCAGCCCGGCTAACGCTACATATCAAAAGCAAGAATCCAAATGTGGACTACAAATCTCAGTGCTTAGATTAAAGTTTGAATCTCTCTCTGCCTCCTCCATCAACGCTCTTTTGCCGGGTTGTTTCCACAGGTAACATTACTGTGGATCTGGTGCTACCTGGGGGTAGCATCTGCAGCGAGGAGTCTAAACATTGACGTTGTCATTATTCTACATTGTGCAATTAACATTTATTAAAAGCCACTTTACTCGACACCGCACAGATACTCCACGTCCTGTAACAGTGCAGCCTCTCACAGTATGTAAAACAGCCCAAAGCTAATTCAACTCTCTGCTTCAACCCTTGTGTGTTTCCGTGCATCAGGTGATGGGTCTGCTGAACCCGGGCGGCGTGCCACATCAGCCCCAAAGCGACTACGCCATCTCCCCTCTGACGGGTGGCCTCGAACCCCCTGCCGGCATGGCCGCCAGCTGCAGCCAGCGCATGGATCACATCAAGGGCCTGGAGGGTCTCACCAGCGTTCCCTCCATGGCGGCTCTGCCCTCCCTGCCCAGCTCCCAGTCCTACTGCCCCCCCTCCTACAGCTCACCGGGCTACACCGTCGACCACGTGGCGTCCTACCAGTACGGCCAGTACGGACAAAGTAAGGTCAATAGACTTCACCTTTTACTTTACAATATTAAGTATAACGTAGCATTGAAATGCACGTAGTTTATAAAGTTCAGGTGAAGCCGGGAAACTGTTTCCTCAGCAGGTTTCCTGGTCTGGCATCATTGAACATGATGAGTCATGTATTTGATGCTTTATCAGTCTGAAAATGTTGAATTTATAACAAAGAAATCAGTTTTTTAATCGTCCTCATTGCATTTGTGTGCACTTCGATGGTTCTTCATGCACAAGCGGTTTGAACAAACTGCTTCCTGGGTTAGAGACGCGGTTAAAGCTCTGACACTTTGATTTACAGACGTATGAATATGAAGCTCGAGTCGGGGATGATGAGCACAAGTTGTGAATGATTTTATTAAGCGGTGCTCGACTTGTCTTGTCCGCACAAATTAAAAGAAAAATAGCCACGAGATTGTTTTAATCTATGACCTGAAGCAATATAGTGCGAGCAGAACATAATACAGTCTGTTGGTCTTTGTGGTCGTAAAACACAACACTTCAAAGTCCTCGCTTTGGTTCCAGGGATGTAAAAGCAGCAGGTTGCTGCAGGTTCTGCTCAGGCAGCTCACATGATCCACGGTCCAATCATGAAGTCTCGAGTGTTGCGCTAAATTGTGCAGATCTGATTCCATCTATGAAGCGTCAGCCCGGCGCTGATACTGAACTCTGCGGTTGTGTACTGCAGAGTCGCCTCCCATCAGGGTGAAGTGCAGCTGCAGCAGTGCCTGAAAGCCCTGGGAGAATACCTACCTGTCCAGCAGTAAGAGGCTCTTTCACTTCACATTACTGTTACTTTAAGGGTTAAAATCAACTTCAAACAAATCTCCATCCAACTTTGGAAGGCAACGACGTTGTCCGTCACAGCGTGATTACAGCGGCCGCCGTTTCCAATTTTAGTCCACAGGGGGTTGACCAATCAGGTTCATCCACTGACCTTGTGGCAACCTCGAGACAACCGGGCCCTTCAAAGAGCGTGGCAGCGGTCCAACGAGCCTGACTGCATGTACACGTGCATGTAGCTCCGTGCGTATCAAATGAATATCTGACTTAATATCCGAGCAGCAGAATGTCTAATGAAATATCTCGGTCGGATATCTCACAGTGAACAGAATGAAGAGTTCGGGCGACACACACGAGAAACCTCTGACATGTGGCACACGCGTACGCACGCGCACGAGCTCTCAGGCAGCCACCGGGACAGCACACGCACACGCACACCTCCGCAGCGTTACAGGCCGAGCGGTCCATCTTGATGTGATTAATCAGTGCGACTGGATAGCCGGTGTGCGGTTGGGTTTGGAGCTGCAGAGGAAAGGTCCTTTCTGGGGGTGGACGGATCCTAATAGCCTCTGGCAGCGCGGCTATTAGAAACAGGTGCGAGGACTGAGGTCAGCTGGGGAAGCAGTTTGTGGAGAGTGCCGCTCCAGGTTCCAGTGTAGGAGACCGGTCCACTCTCGCTGGACAGCCTCTCGGAAACTAAAGTGGTAATCCATGAAATACTTGTTTGTTTTTATTTCGGAAATGTCCCTGTTGCTAAGCAGACCGTGCCGTTGTGTGTTCGGCACACGGGCTCCAGTCAATTAAGTCGGGTTTCCACCTAAAGGTCCCGGGACTTTCTGTCGAAGAACTAAAAGGTTCTTTCAGCACATTGTCGTCTGCGTTTTCCACCGACGTGTAAAGATCCACAGAGATAGTGAGGTAGTCCGCTGACGCACGGAAGAGATTGTGCACGACTGGTTTGACCTCTGCAATCATTAGTATCCCCACCTTGTAGACCGTACTTTACATCACGTGCACACACGTGCTCATCAAATCACAAGTGTTAATTAATCAAAGCGTCGAAGTGTCTTTACATTACATTCTATAACATGTTAGATGATGGTTGTAGCGTTTTAAGGTCAATAAATACATAACATACAAATTATTCAGAACTTTCTTTTACCAGAATCATTGTTAGCAGTGTAAGGGAGGCTCGAAGCAACGTGTTGGGATATATAAGTGCTGCTTCTGAGTGTGAGAAATGTTCTCACATCTCCCTCCTTCGACCTTTCACACCCCAAACCCCTGTTAGCACATGCTAAGCTAACACTATCCACATGTTAGCGGAATGCATGTTAAAACATGTGCCTGAGATTTACTGCGGCCATACATCTCTTTAAATCTCCTTTCACAAGTACTTTAACAACCGTCTCATCCTTTCTCCCAACAGGTGCCCTTTCTTATCTGAGGCCTGAAATCACCTGATCCGCAGCGTCGGACGTCACACAGGGACATTTATGTGTACAGCCACGGACATCTTTTCATATCTGGACCAAAATCTATTTTGCTAGCATTTACCAGGACATATTCTCTGCTGCAGGACATTATGTTATTCATTCAATGGACAAAAAAAATAAAAGGGACCACAAGAAGGAATATCAGACCAAAAACGTTTGATTGAATTTGAACAAAAACTGTTGATTGACGGCAGAGACGCCAGCGCTTAATGAGGTTGGTGTTCTCCGACCGGCTAACCGTGCCGTGACGAGGCACATTCCACCGCCGACTCCAGGGGACCAAACACCACGCGTGGACTCGGCCTGTGGGGTCTTTGTGAGGACAGCAAACCCAAATGTCTTCGTCATAATCTGCCATCCTTTGAGGCGATGCTTGAAGGATTATGTTTACATATTTTAGAGCCACGTGTATAAAATTCCATGTATCCCCAATTTAATCCCCAAATTGTATCTGCTGAACGGGGAAAGGAAAAGGGCTTTGTTGATTTTTCTTTTTGCATTTATTTGAGTTTTCCTCATCCCACACATGGAGAGCATTTGGAGACAGAAGAAACCCAAACGTGAGCAATCAGAAAGCTCTAATGTACGCCACAGCTGTACCGCTAACATCGCTCCTCCCCCTCTGTCTCCCCCTCTGTCTCCCCCTCCTCTCGCCTTTCTGTCTCACTCCTTCTATCTCATTGATGTTTCGGACGGTGAAGCATGGATCCCGGCCTTTTGTAGTTTCCGAGAGGAACTCGGAGGAGGTCAAGGGGTGACTTTAGGGAAAGTGACAGATGAGAGAGCAGTAGAGGAGGGCGGCGGAAGATTGGCTTTAAAGGAAGGCAGTGGGGGGGGGATAGGCAAGATCGATCACAGGGTTAAAAAGCCTTTAAAGATCCTCTCCTGGACAGAACGAGCCACCAGGTCACAAGTCACGACTGAGAGACACTTGAGAAAGAGAGTTTAGACTGACGACAGCCATTCTCCCAGCTGACCAGAAGTGCAATATCATGTATCTGAGAGTCGAGCTCATCGTTAAAACAACAATAAAACAAGAAACGTGCCGCTTAAAGTCTTACCAAACACTTTAACTCTCTGGCTCAGGTTTGGGACTTTGCAGAGGAACATGTGACTTTGTGTCTTTACACATTCGTGAGGACTTAAGTCAGAGTATCATGAGAGCAAAGCACGAAGCGAAGGAAGGCCAACGCAAACAGGAAGACACCAGGATGACGAAGCCAAAACTCAACTTTCTTTTTCTTTGTGTTGCTCGGGAACTTTTTTAACTTGTTTCCATTTTGCAGACGAATGAAAACATTGATTCGGTTTGTAACTGACATATTTATTGTCTCAAATGTTCTGTGTCGTTGTAAAACTTCCCACAATGTACAAGTGAGTGGCAATACCCCCCCCGTCAGAACAGCTTGTTCTGAGCGTCTGTTAGAAGCTTTTCATTCCTTTGGTATATTTTTTCTATTATTTGACAAAGCGATGTGACATAACGTCACGTGTACAAGCGCATTATCACTACTATTTATAATGAAATAAAAATGATAAAAACATCTTCTGTTTCATTGGTTTGTGTTGATGTGAAGACTAAATGCAGTCTTTGTGTTGATGTTGCCCCCACGAGAAACAGAAAGTGAGCGACTCTTCAGGAGAACAGCTGCGCACTCGCAGACAAACATGTACTTTTGAAGGCTCTCGTGAACCCCTCAAACCAAAATAAGGATCACCAGACGATTGGACTTGACACTGAACACAACAGGCTTTCTCACAGATGGCTGTAAATGCTCAGACATCTGCATTGGTGTGTATTAATACCCCGCTGGCCCCCGCTGGCCCCCGCTACTGTAACAAACTGACTTTTGTTAACAACCTCTGCGATGAAGAGAACAAGCCTTAAAGCGTTTTGGACAAAAAGCTCACGCAGTCCCTCCAAAAACCACACACACACACACACACACACACACACACACACACACACACACACACACACACACACACACACACACACACACACAGGGCCCACTCTGTGTGTGTTTGTGCACCACATGCATTCATACATTATGTTCATGTTCACATATAGTGTTGTTTCTGTGTGTGTGTGTGTGTGTGTGTGTGTGTGTTCATAAAGCCTGAGGGTATTAAGCCTAATTATAACATTCTTCTGATTAATCGTGTCTGGCGCTGCGTGCAGCTCGTGCAGCCGGACCACACACTCTATAAATAAAGTCTAAGTCAATAACAACGTTAAGGATCACTCATAGTCTTGTCAGCTCTGTTTGCTAAGCTTGAATAATTCAGCCAATGAGCAGACACACACACACACACACACACACACACACACACACTAGAAAAGTACAAGCAGTGGCGCTGTAATCACCTGCGGATACACACTTTGGCGTACAGATGTGGACACACACACACACACACACACACACACACACACACACACACACTGTTTGCTTTCTTAATCAGCCCTCCCCATTAAAGATGAAGACAGATCACACCTGCGTAATTCCAAAGCGAGGACATTACTTTTATTAATGAACCCTCCTGCTCTGAAAAGGCTGTTATTTCTTTAATACACCCCAGAGTGTAATTAAAGGGAACTATTTTAATGGTATTTCATACGACCAGATGATGACAGATCTTCGGACGCAGCAGAACTGCCAACAGGTCTTTCAGCTGCACAGTCAGACATATTCAAATCAATCCAAATTAAAATAAACTGATTTTTTCTTCACATTATTGTTATTTTTCCACCATTTCTAACTGGAAACAAATCCTCTCTGTTCCACACACACACACACACACACACACACACACACACACACACACACACACACACACACACACACACAGTGTGCTTGTTAGCCTTACACATGTATTAAATGATTGTTTTTAGAGCGTCGGTACATCCCTCAGAGTTGTGTGTGACCGCCACAGTCGGACTGTTTGGCTCTGAGCTGCAGTTATTTATCAAGGTGTGTGTTCACGTGATGCTCTGCATGGTGTCGCGGGGACGCTGCTAAAGACTCTCCTGCTGAGACCAATATGCTCCCGCTGCGCTCATTTGGACTCCTGAGTGAAATAAACAATATATAAATGTAATAAAATGTAAAACCTAAATACACACATGCACAATAAGTCCCTCTCTGTCTTTGTCATCTTCTCAGACACATCGAGGGAAACACTCGCAGCCTTGTATAAGCATGTGAGCCAGTAACTCACATCTGAGACAACCCCCCCTGGGTTAAAGAATTTGTTTTTTCCTCAGTGTTGTGCTCTAACATGACCTCCGGATCACGCCAGCAGCTGCTTCTGTCATTCTCACCATGTTCAATGTGCGTGTGTGTGTGTGTGTGTGTGTGAACCCTTTCTGATTGTCTATGTCTCTACCATGTGTGGCGACACCGGTTGGCACAGAAAGCTTTCTGTAGTTCCATGTTCTCCTCGTATGACCGTTGTTGTCAAAGCATTATCTTAATAACACTTAGCGCTGTTGTGAGGTCGAGGCATGTTTAGAAATGATATCTCCCTCTTAAAGTGACAGAACCCAGAATGAGACCCCTCCCCATTCAAGCAGTAAACACTAATGAAACTCTACAGTTCCACAGTAACGCAGCACCCATCAGTCCGCTCGCTGACCGCGTGTCGTGTTATGTATGTGTAGGTGTAGATGATTAGATTTATTGCGTTTGCTGGCGGATTACAGCCGCTCGTATCTCAGAGCGCCCGCTCGTATCTCAGAGCGCCCGCTCGTATCTCAGAGCGCCCGCTCCTGATGACCCTGCAGCCGAGCCAGCTGATGGAAACGTTCTGAAGTCACATTTCTTTTTCTCAAATATCTCAAATGTTTGCTTAAAATGAGCTCGACAGCTGAATGGAAACACAAGAAACGGTTTACTTCCTGACTCATACACAACTAATTCTCCTCGTGTAAAAACATCTCAATGTTTAGTGACCTTTGACCCCCTGAAGTATTTTCTTCATGTTTAGGGTTTTTCTGATGAATCAAATATATTTCTGCACGTCTGCATTCCTCAAAACATCCGATCGGTGCGCTTCTTTCTGCACAGGAGGCAGCCAGGTGGAAGGAAGTGTTTTCGGGGTGTCTCCTCCAAACCCCAGCCTTTTCATGCGACCCCTGTACACACACTTAACCCCTGACACCCCCCAGCATTCACACACTCTGTCATCACGGGGCCTGGCTGCTGCTGACCTGAGCACTAACACATGCTGGGGACAACTTAACCTCTGGACCTCCAGACGGAAAAACACATCGACAGAGGAGAGAGGGGGGGGGGGGGGGGGGGGGGCAACAGGGACAGACAGAGGAGGATTTTACTCCAGCGACACCGGACAAAGTTTTTGACCCAAAATCAATGCATTAATTTCCCCACACTGTGGCGGACACAGTGTTCACCGTATGAGGCTGAATTTAACATGGAGATCAAGTGTGTGTGTGTGTGTGTGTGTGTGTGTGTGTGTGTGTGTGTGTGTGTGTGTGTGTGTGTGTGTGTGGATGCTTGTTTCCCTCTGTTTTAGTTGAACATTTTAAAGAGAAGAACTTGTCAGAGGTTTTCTTTAATGACAACGTTTCTGTCCACAGAACTTCATCAGATTAAAGTTTGTGTGCCAAAACATCTGAAGAAGACGGCGTGCCGCAGTCTTTTGTTCTCAGTAGAGTTTAAAACTTTATTTTTCCAAACTTCTACTGGATGATTCACAGATCCAGTCGTTGGTTCTCCCACAACACCTACAGAGTGCAACCTGCAACTCTGCAACCCTGTGTCTGCTCGCTCTGCTTGTGACACATATACTGACAGATTAAAGCTTTTAATCCACATTTCCTCTCCTCTGGTCTCTTTTTTAATTCACCTGCAGATTAAACTGTCCAGCAGAGTCTTGTAAATATTCTGAATTCTTTCTTTCTTGTGTTTCTGTCTTGTTGTTTGTGTTCTCGTTCTCGTGTCACTCTTAGAGAAGACAGCTGGCGCTGCGCTGATCCCTGAAGGAAATCAATAACAAATCATTATGATTTATTTTATTTGAACTAAAAGAGACACAAAGAGAGATATTGTCTCGTGAGTGTAAAACATAGTTCATCAGAATGATCTTTGCTCGGCTCCCTGAGAGAAACACAACCAGTAGAACGTTTATTATCGATAAGAACATGTGTTTCTTCACACTCCTCCATCCGTATGATCAGTGTGTTCCAAGATGTTGTGTTAAACCTGTACAAACTCACATTAGCTAAGCTAAGCTAAGCTAAGCTAAGCTAACCTGCTGCTGGTTGTAGCTTCTCATTTTAACGATGACTTTAATATAAAGAGATTATAGCAACTGAAATGAATCTGCCTCCTTGTTGCACTGCAGCCCTTCGTGGATTTTTAAAGTTTGAAGCGTTTGAAACATACTGAACAGGATGGACCGCTTTTAATTCAGTTTTAATACCAATTGTTTTTATTATAAAACCTTTCAATTGCCAGGATCTGCGTCCAGACTGACCACAGCTGCTGTTCTACATGATGGAGCAAACTACAGACTGTTTACAGCCGTTCACGCCGTCACTGAGTGAGTGTTTGATATTCATGTGACAGGTTTTGTGTATCACTTTCAGAGGAATCCGTGGCGGCGTAAACATTGTTTTGACAGCGGGGGAGCCGTGCATAAGTACCAACAGAGAGGCGGGACTGACTCCATTAATGTTTTATGGACTCACATGATGAGAGACAAACTAGGCAACAAAGATTTTAGACAACAATGTGTACAGTGTGTGTTTTTTTATGTGTCAGCGGAAGTGATATACATTGTGTGAGTTCCAGCCTGCATGTGTTTCTCTGTAAAGGCAAAAGACAATTGGCCGAGGGTGATGCAGATCAGAGGGGAAAGAGCTGGAGGAATGAAGTCAGACAGGAATTTGGAAATGACGGCGAGCAAAACAAGAGCAACGTGACTGCATCAATAAGAGCGCTGTGCCGCTCTGCAGCTGTGCGCTGGCACTGCTTTTAGGGGCTTACTTTGCCCAGAGAAAATCACATGTCCTCTGTGTGTGTGTGTGTGTGTGTGTGTGTGTGTGTGTGTGTTGTCAGAGGCTGAGCGGTGACTTCAGGGCCTCCCGTGTGCAGCTCTACATTTTGACTCAGAGGAACAATGTTGATATCATGATACAATAACACGCCACAAACATCTTTAATGCGACGAGGAGACGTTATTGCGTGTTGATTGCGAGCTCAAGCAGGAACGCTCTGCAAACATCAGAAGTTAAAACAGACTTCCTGCCGGGGATTTCTTTCTAATCTCTCCCGGCAGTCATCTGGACCCACATAGAGACATCTGTCGGAAAATGTGGATTTACTTCTTTACCCATGGCTTCCTACTCAAAGGATACATCTGCAACATTTCATATCTATTTTTCTACTCCATCTCCCGCTGATAATAACCATTCTGTACCTACTCTCTATTTCAGGGTCTTTCCTGGAAATAGAAGCGTCTGCGTCACAGGAAGTGATGCATTTTATGTTTGGGATTTGTTGGGATTTGATGAACAGACGAAGACCGACTCTGACTGCATGGAGGGAATCACAAACCAAACAAAGATGGTGGGTTCTGTTGCTGTTTGGAATTAAATGTAAAGAAATATTAAAAATGTTTTAGGAAGTACACTTTCCTGCCATGAGTTACTCTGTTCACTGAATATGCAGCAACAGTTAGCTTAGCTTAGCATAACGACTGGAAACAGATGTTTAGCTAAGCTAACAGACTGTAATTTAATATTGAATAGAAAGATATGAGACTAGTAAAAATATTCTTATCTAACTTTCTGGAAGAAGCAAATAGGCATATTTCACAAAATGTTTGAACAAGACTAAAATGTATAAGTAAATAGTCAGACAGTACGGAATGATGTGGCCCATATACTTTATACTAAATACAAACGACCCTAAATCCCTCATGCATACCATAAGTGCTCAGAAATCATACGTACGTATATAATAATAAAAGGCTCATTCTTGGTTCACGTACGTCCATCCTCTGTGACATATTGTATAGTTTTATATTTGTTTTTGCACAAATGTTGTCACTAATGATGCTCACCTAAGTTTACCTGCAGCCTACATACAGATAGGATTTTGTTTACAGGTTTAACATCAGCAGAAACATTCTGCATGAACTCAGAACACACAGAAGGGAAGCTGCTTATTTATGTTTAACAACATTTCCTAAACTAAAACGTAAAACGTATAAACGTGCAACCAAACAAAGTAAACTTTACTTCCAACTTTTACTCCTCTTAATCAACTCTAAATGTACAGTTTATATTTGAGATGAAGAAACTGCTACATGTTACAGGATCAAGTTGTTGCTGGTTTTGTTTCCACATTCACCATCAGTCCATATAAATATGACAGCATGGCTGTAATGTTGAAGTCTTTATCAGGATTTGCATCATTTTAATTTTATGTAGGAAAACCACAAATATAAAGACACACAACAAACCTCTATTATGTAACAAACTGCAAATTGTAAAAATAAGGCTGTTTGAACATTTTTAACCCATCTATTTAAAGAATAAATGCTGGGAAGCACAGTATACGTCATAAGAATCTAACAAGATAATTATTTTCTGAACATTTAATCTACTCATTGCTTTAAATTAGGAGATTCATTTTATCAATTTGAAAGTATTTTAAATTGACAAATGTATCTTAGTACATTGAGTTACTAATAACAGAACAGTTTATTCAATGAAACTTATACTGATATTTTACAGAGTAGAGGAATCTAAAGTTAAGTGCACAGTGTAAGTGAAGCTGTTGAAACGTTGTACTCTGTTACAGACCGAAGCTTCTGCACACAGAACCGCCTACGAGCTGCACAACCAAATGCAACGAGTTTTATCCGGGAGTCCAAACCCCCCTGTACTTGTGGTTACGTCACGTTGGCGAGTGTGAAAGCTGAAAAGACAAGAGAAAGAAAGTGATTAAGATGCAGAGTGAATTAAGAGCAGGAAGGGAACACAACGCAGTGAGGAAAGTTGGTTGTAATTTGCACTCACATCCTTCAATAAGGGTGTGGTACAGAGGGTACAGAGGGTACAGAGGGCACAGAGGGCACAGAGGGCACAGAGGGTACAGAGAGCACAGAGGGCACAGAGGGTACAGAGGGCACAGAGGGTACTGAGGGTACAGAGGGTACTGAGGGCACAGAGGGCACAGAGGGTACAGAGGGTACAGAGGGCACAGAGGGCACAGAGGGTACAGAGGGCACAGAGGGTACAGAGGGCACAGAGGGTACAGAGGGTACAGAGGGCACAGAGGGCACAGAGGGTACAGAGGGCACAGAGGGTACTGAGGGTACAGAGGGCACAGAGGGTACAAAGGGCACAGAGGGTACTGAGGGTACAGAGGGCACAGAGGGTACAGAGGGCACAGAGGGCACAGAGGGCACAGAGGCTACAGAGGGCACAGAGGGTACAGAGGATACTGAGGGTACAGAGGGTTCAAAGGGCACAGAGGGTACTGAGGGCACAGAGGGTACAGAAGGTACTGAGGGTACATAGGGTACAGAGGGTACTGAGGGTACTGAGGGCACATAGGGTACAGAGGGCACAGAGGGCACAGAGGGTACAGAGGGTACTGAGGGCACAGAGGGTACTTAGGGTACAGAGGGCACAGAGGGTACTGAGGGTACAGAGTGTACTGAGGGTACTGAATCTACAGAGGGTACAGAGGGTACTGAGTGTACAGAGGGCACAGAGGGTACTGAGTGTACAGAGGGTACTGAGTGTACAGTGGGCACAGAGGGTACTGAGGGTACAGAGGGTACAGATGGTACTGAGGGCACAGAGGGTACTGAGGGTACAGATGGTACTGAGGGTACAGAGGGTACCGAGGGCACAGAGGGTACTGAGTGTACAGAGGGTACATATGGTACTGAGGGTACAGAGGGTATTGAGGGTACATATGGTACATAGGGTACTGATGGTACAGAGGGTACAGAGGGTACAGAGGGTACTGAGGGTACAGAGGGTACTGAGAGTACTGAGGGTACAGAGGGTACAGAGGGTACAGAGGGTACTCAGGGTACTGAGGGTACAGAGGGTACAGAGGGTACTGAGGGTACAGAGGGTAGAGAGGGTACTGAGGGTACAGAGGGTACAGAGGGTACATATGGTACATAGGGTACTGATGGTACAGAGGGTACAGAGGGTACAGAGGGTACTGAGGGTACAGAGGGTACAGAGGGTACTGAGGGTACTGAGGGTACTGAGAGTACAGAGGGTACACAGGGTACTGAGGGTACAGAGGGTACAGATGGTACTGAGGGTACAGAGGGTACATAGGGTACAGATGGTACTGAGGGTACAGAGGGTACAGAGGGTACAGAGGGTACTCAGGGTACTGAGGGTACAGAGGGTATTGAGGGTACTGAGGGTACAGAGGGTACAGAGGGTACAGAGGGTACAGATGGTACTGAGGGTACAGAGGGTACAGAGGGTACTGAGGGTACTGAGGCCTTGTGGCATTGGAGGTAAACTTGGTAATCTCTGAGAGAGAGCAAAGGGAGCGGGAAAGACAAAGATGGCTTTGCACAGTAACTCCCAGATCAAAAAACGAGCAGGGATTTGGTAAAGCAGATTGACGGCGGCAGATGTAAATGACGGCCAACATTTCTTGGAGGATTCTACTTACTCAGAGAAATATAGAGTCTCTGCAGAGCTTGTCTTTCGGTGGGAGAGCGGTGGGAGCTGGGAGGTATGCAGAGTGTTTTTTGGAGAGGTATGTGATGTAAAACGGTGGAAGTGGGATAGCAGCTGAGGCTGTCCAGCGCTCATGAATCAGGCTGAGGCACCGTGAAGCCACGACCCTCATACGAGCCAGATGGGCCCTTGGCTCAACACTGGCAGGGATGAAGGAACACACACACACACACACACACACACACACACACACACACACACACACACACACACACACACACACACACACACACACACACACACAGAGGCAGGATGGGAACAAACAGGCTGTTATGTTCGCTGCAGATTCAAACCTGGAAATACGAGTGTAAGCAGCATTCACATTTCATATAAAACAGTTTAGATTTATATGCATGAAGTGCACATAAAACATGCAATGTGACAGAGACAAGCACACACAGTCACTCTGACTTTCATATTTAGCCTACTTCTTCTTTTCCCACGGTAAAGATGCACATATGGAGCCTCAAAACAGACAAAAGCCAGTAAAAGGTTTACAGATAAATCAAAAAATATGAGCTATTGCATCAATTTATAATAATTCAATAATAAACATTCAGTGCAATATACCACTTGATACTTGGTCCAGTGCGTGTGTGTGTGTGTGTGTGTGTGTGTGTGTGTGTGTTTGTGTGTGTGTGTGTGTGTGTGTTATTGTTAGTGAAACATAAACAATCACGAGGCTAGCTAGCTTGAGCACCAGCTTTTTTCAGCTAGCTACCAAGCTACAGCTAACTTTTGCCACAAAACTACACCAGCCAGGTGTATAAATATTAATCATCTATATATTATACAGACCTACTGGTGTAGCATCGCTGTATACACTCTGGAAACAGTAGCTAAAGCATTTTACCTGTAAAGCTAACACAATCAAAGCTAGCAAGCTAATAGCTAACTTCTAACTAACTAACTTCTAAGAGAGCTGAGAAGTTTAGTTTGTTTGACATTGTGAAGAAGAAACGACGTCCTAACCTCCAACAAGTCAAGCATTAAACAATAACTTTAAATACTTATTAAGTTCCTTAATAAAGTCAAGAGACACACACAGAAGATAAAACAATATTGTTATGAAGACGGAAGCGTGGTGTTCGAACTTTGTCCAACTTTCTTTCATTTTGTATTAAGTTCAAACTTCAGCAGTAAGTGCTTTTGAAAAAGGAAAAAAAAAACTAAATAATGACACATTTTTAAAAAAATCTTATTTTTTTTAGCAAGGATAAAATGGTTCTCGTGAAAAAAGAGGAATAACAACAAAGACAAACGGAGGGAGCGATGAGGTAACTGCAACAGATACTCTGCCCTCAGATCATCTGAGCGGGTCAATGTTTCAATGGGGCTTGAAAAGTGTATGTTTGCTGCAATGAATGGTTTCCTAAAGCCCATCATCCCTGTCTGCTTGACTTAAGTTAGACAGACTGTGACTGATTTCAACCCATAGTGAACCCTTATGATCCCAGTTTACAGGCCACAAAAGAGATGAGCCGAGGAGAAAGAGCCGCCTTTTATAGACTCAGGTAATTATCGAGCTTTATGAGACTTTCTAGAACAAAGACACATTTTAGTTGCTGTTGATGTACACGGTTTTAGAAGTACAAACTTTGCACATTTGCATAACTTAAATACATTAACAAAAATGTATTCTGAATATCCAAGATTACTGCATATATTTGGTGTTAGTAAAAGTCTTTTTCTGGGAGGTCCACATGTTAATTTTCCTGAAAATAAATGCACAAACTGCATTGACCACAGTTTGTATGTAAAGACGTAATCTCTCCATAAACATCTCATGTTCATAAACATCTCCATGATCACAGAGACCTGTGCAGAGCAGTGTACATACACTGGGACCGAATTTATTATAGTCTCCCAGAAGATAATCTGCTTTGAAATATGGCTGTATTGACATATATTAAATTGCTGTGGCAGGATTTCTTTTCTTTGTGGTGTCGTATAACCAATAAATCGAATCCAAGTGAAGAACAAAGGGCGATGGAAGAGGAGACGGAAGAGTCACACTGACAACATATTGACAGTTAGATTAAAGTCTGCAAACACGTTAAAATCACACTTCTTCATGAACTTTGAATTTACTATCAGCTAACATGAACAGAAGCAACTTATACAAGTTATTTAAAGTTCACCAAACACAGATTTAATTCCTCTTAATACACAGAAAACAAACTATTATTCTGTTCAACTATTCCCTCACTGAGGTGTATTTGTACACTGTTTCCTTCAGTCTGGACTTTCTCTATTTTCCAAAGGAATTTCCATATTGTGGTGCGTTCAAGTGCAGTTGGAAGTCTTAGAGTTTCAAATTTAGTGCCCACTGATGATCCAACAGGAGGATGAAAATGTTCTGTGATACTTTTTCATGTAAAACTTTGATGGTAAAAATTATGTTATTATATATATATATATATATATATATATATATATATATATATATATATATATATATATATATATATATATATATTTATTTACAAGCTTACAGATGTTGTGCAATAAACTACAATAGCAAGACTTATTTTATTAACTTCATTCTACTTTTAGCTGGTAAATAAATACAATTTAGTAAATTGTACTAACTAAGATTTGATACCTTTACTTTACTTAATAACAGCCATTATTTAAAGTAATTAAATGTGCAACATACTGTACGTATAAAACTTGGGGATAGAAACTTACAGGGAGACCATGAAGACATCATTATCCACAGAGTCCTGTTTCCCGCTGCAGCACATTCACTGCTAAACACAGACCTCTGCTGGACACGTGTTGTAAACAACTCAGTTCACTTGGATTCAACATCCAACTCATCTGATACACATCAGACTCCGCTCATTTCATAAAGTTAGGGGACTCACGAGAGACAAATAAAAAAACTAATTGAAGCTGCAGAAGCAGAAACATTCTTACTTTTAATCCCTCTATGAGTCAAACTCTGAAAAATACTGGATCCTACAATTCCCACAATGCAACTCAGCTTCTGTGCATCCCTAATGAATTCCCCCAGTCCTGCAGACCTTCTGTTATAAAGCTTACGTCCGGTCGTTATAGATTCAATACACTAACTGTATGTTTCATGTTAGAGATAGAAATGACATATTTCACTAGAGCAGCAACTTTTATAGTTTCTCAAATTGGAAAATCCAAACTTCTCAACTTCACTTCATTTAGTTTTGTTTGTCTCCGTTGCCACCTGTCTGCATAACGATTCTAACTTCTTTGTTTTAACATCACTCACTTCCAGTGGCGGGCCGTGCATTTCACACCTAGGCCTTCAGTGATGTCCTACACAGTCCTACCTGAATTATTCCACCTCTTAATACCATCATTATGACGCCATGGCTCTAGAAACTATACATTTAGACAGAAACGCAGTATAACCGGGCGTTGCATCACCCTAACAACAGAGTAAATAGCAGGCATTCCCAGCAGTACAATGTGCAGCGCCTCTCGGAGGCTGTGAGCCGGGGGTACCGCTCATAGTTAGTGATTAGAAAGTGGCGGACAAACCCTTTTCCCAGCTGTGATAGGCTCGCTAGCGTCGGGGTTGGCTGTTCTGTTCTCACGATGTCTAGCTTTTCTTGAAAAGTTCGTCTTGAAAATGGCGTTGTAATTATATCTGCGACCACATCGACCTCTTCTCCTCCTTCAGCCGTTGTGGGTTGAAAACAAACAGCTTGTAGAAATCTACACAAACTAGCTCGTTCAAAGTTTGCTAGCTCTGCATAGCTCTGCCTCTCAATAGTGCGTATCCAATCAAAAGACGTGCACGTGCTGACGTTATCGTATGCCTGCTAGCTGGCCCCGGTGTCCCCAACTCGACATCTGATTGGTTAACGCCACAGTTTTGTCTCTGTCACTGTTGATTCTGAAGGCCTCAGGGCAGATCTCTTGGACCCTGGCAACACATCATGGCTGAAATATGATTGGATAAAAGCTCTAACATAGAGGCCAGCCCTCCAAATCTGAGGCTGGAAGCAGCGCAACCAAGAGGAAAGCTATGAAATGAAGAGAATAGACTATGGGGAATCATTTAATACACATTAAATTTATATTCTGATGATGTTTAGGCCAGAAGAGAAGGCCTTGCTGGCCCTGACGGCCCACCACTGCTCACATCGCTGCATGCATGTCCCTCCTACTTCTGTTTACAAACCTCCCCATGTTTCATGGAAGGGCAAGTTTCTACCCGATAAGCCCACCAGGTGGCAGCGGTCGCCTGCTGTTGTCTGGAGCTGATGAACCGATTAACCCCCAGTTTCCATCCCAGAGTGAGAGAATCCTCAACCTGCAGCACTGTGACAGAGACATGAGCAGGTCTCTGACAGTGTGTGGGGCCTAACAGGCTTTGGGTTGATTCTGTATGCTCATGTGTGTGAAAATGTCTGGATAGAGTAAGCTGTCAATCGTCCATCTTGGTTTCTTTTTCTCCTCCAGGCTCCTTAAAGCATGCACACACACTCACCTCCTCTTTGCATATTGCTGGTTGGCGCTGCATGTATGTGTGTGTTACTGCCGTCTCCTGGGCGCTGCCACCCTGCCCAGACTGCTAATGCCATACCTGCTTCTCATTAGAACGTCCCGTCTGAGTCCGGCCATCTGCACCAGCTGGTTGGCAAACCCTCTGCCAACCGTTTGATGTCGACGATGAGCTCAGCAACACACTCACGACGGTGTCCCAGCGCCAGACTTAAAAATACCTTTTTGCTTTGTAGTCTTATTCTTGAAAAGCTTGAGAAAAGTCCTGATGTTTTCATCTCACCTGGAAGGCTTTAAGGGGACCGAGGTGGGTTCGGATGGCATCAGGCAAAGGTGCTTCACCGAGGTTGGCACAGTGTGAGCTGCCTTAGATGTGCTGGATTTATCTTGGCGGATGCTTAAAGAGAAAGTGTAAGAGGTGATGTGATGGTAAACACAGAGGAGCTGGAACTAGACTGAATGTACAAAATGTCTTCCTGACAGGTAAACAGTCTGTGCAAAATCAACATCTCAAAATCTTTCCGTATCTCGTCGATATCTCCAGGTAAGGCTGAAGGAATTATCTCAGCACACATATTATAGATCTGTACATTTGTAAACAACATTAAAGGGTTGTTTCACCCAAATTACAAACAATATACAGTATATAATCTGTAAACAACATTAAAGGGTTGTTTCACCCAATTTCTGGTCATTTGAGGGTTTAAGTACGGCGCCCGGGAAGAAACATGGAAGGGCAAAAAATCTTTTGCGTTCTCTCAAAAGATTTCATGGAACAAAAAAGAAGAAGGTTAATGTTGGGTCAGTTCGGCAACATGGAAACAAGCACAACAATGGAGCGTGCACAGAAGTTTATCTTATGGAGGAATGCTATTTTGAGATGAACCTTATGAAGACATGAAGACATCAGTGGTTAGCAGTTGGTTACTCCAGAGACCGACCTCACCTTCAGTTAGGAGCTCTGAACCCGGCTGCTGTCGCTGTCATATTTAGCAAGATACATGCAAAAGCATGCATTGCACCCTCAGTTTAATATTCTGCACCCTCAGTTGAAATTTGAATCATAATGTCAAGCACAAGATGGTAGAACTGTGTCTCCATGTGCAGCTTCTATTTTGGTTCATGTATGTGAGGCAGCGTGACGTGCAGAAGGTCTGGGTAGTGAAGTAGTTCCAAAGAAAACTGTCCAGAATAAAAACCTTTTTTTGTGTGAACTGATCCTTTAAAAGCAGCCTTTGTTTCTGTGTCTCACTCTAATGGAAACTACTCCTAATAAAAAGACTAAAGTGAGTTCTGTGTTTGCATCAGAATAAGAAACAGTCAGTGATTATTTTAAGCGGCTCTGATATGACGCTGGCCTGCGGGGCATGCAGAGCCGGCTGAAGGAAATATGACGAATGTCTGCGAGGTGAGTAAACATGTGTTCAGAGATACTGGATAGCAGTAAATACCCCCACAGGTGCAGAATGACACATGGCCGAGCTAATCTCAATCTCTTCCTCTCCCTCTCCCTCTCTCTTCCTCTCCCGCAGCTCTCTCCCTTCATCGCTTCAACGTCTCACACACTTTGAAAACAAAACTTTGTAAACCAGAAGATCTAAATGAGGAAGGAGTGAGAGGGGAGGAGGGGGAGGAGGGGAGGCAACACTTTAAACATGGTGATGGCCGACTCTCGATCATGTGGAGCCTGTTAGGGCCTGCGGCCGCCCGACAGTGTCCCACGGAAACGTAAAGATGAATTAATCATCGTCTCCTCTTCCCTCTTCGCTCCTCCAGCCCTACTCTTCCTCAGACTCCTCTCTCTGCTTCCTTCAGTCTCTCTGTGTAAACACTGCACTTCACCCCTCTCTCTTTGTAGCACCTTTTTCTTTTTTGCACTCTTCCTTACCTCCTCCCATCTTCCCCATCTATCCGTCTCACAGTTTAAATCCTCCCCTCCAGCGTGTCGTACTGATGTGTAATGCTGACCCACTTTATTTGACGGGGAGGAAGGAACGACTTAGGGAAAGGAAAAGATGGGAGGAAGGACGTCTCTGCTCTCCTCCTCCCTCCCTGCTGCTCATGTCCCACAGTGCTGTGTTTAAGGTAAATATTTTTACAGCACCACTCATCACCAGGGACTGCCCTCCCCTTCTCACCACCAGATCAAATATTCATACGCCCTGCCTTCGTCTCTCTCCCTCCTCTTCCCTCCATCACCCAGTGTGTTTAACCCCCACATCATGTCATTTCTCGCACCGACACTTTTCTCCTCACGTTTCACGTCTCCATACTTCACCTCCCATCTCTGCACCGCTGTAAGCGTATGTGTTTCATGTATGGGTCACACTTCACATGCAGTTAATTTCAGTGTATTTCAGTCGGTTGGCTGAGATAATAAAGGAGCAGTGCAACACTTCCCAACACATGAATGTGATGGCAATACAAAAGTGATGCATCTTCAGTGAAGCTGAAAGAATCACTGAAGCAGACTCACCAGTCCCGATGAACAACATGCATCTGCACATTGTCCCCAACAACACAGAGGGAAGGACACATTGTAGTGGTGACATATGTTGTGGCTCTGTGTCAAAATCTAGTTGCAATATCTTCATTATTCTAACTTTATATCGTGCTTACGAGCATTAATTACTGCAAACTAAGGGAGAAACTGTACACTTGGGGCCTGGTACGTTTCAGTATAGTTGGTCTCTGGTTGCATAATAAAGCTGCCATGTAAAGAAATAGTACTTTTCTTAATGGGTACAGGGGGGGGGGGGGGGGCAAAGTCTCTCTCACCCTGTTGTCCACAAATAATGCCATTAAAAGATGAATCTAAACAGTTATGGTTGTCTGGATCACCTGCAGCAAAACATTCTGATGACAACTGTGCATTTCCTTTTGCTATTTCAATGTTGTGGTTCATATGTGATTGTGTGGCTGCTCCGATCAACGCTGGACGAAACATTTGAGATGTATAAAACCCGAAAGACGAGAAAAGGCAGAAGGTAAAAGAGAGTCCAGATCGAATTTACGTTCCTCTTACGAGCTAAATATGCTAAATCCTTCCTCCACCGCTGCCTGATGCAGTATAAAGTATCTCTAACACTCAGAACTGTGTATCATAGACACATTCAAATCCCTATAAAAAATACTATCTCCCTCCTCTCCCTCCTCTCCCTGCTCTTCCTCATCTCCCTCCTCTCCCTCCTCTCCCTCTCTGTCTCTGAGCTTTACATCCAATGTATCGCACATTTTAACAACATTTTGAGAAAATCGTCTAAAGAAAATGAGTGAACGCTTGTTACCATCAGAACGTTATACCATCACTCTCTTCTTCACAGTCACATGCACGTTGCTTCTATTGATACACCAACTTTCCCACCTCAGCCACGCATAAAAACAGTTGTGCAATATTTCAATGTTTCTTTGAAGTTTCTGTATTTCCACTCGTTTTATTTATGTCAAATCAAATCAAATGTATTTATTTAGCCCAATATCACAAATTACACATTTGTCTCAGTGTGCTTTACAGACTGTACAGGATACGACACCCTCTGTCCTGAGACCCTCTGTCCTTAGACCCTCTGTCCTTACACCCTTAGACCCTCTGTCCTTAAACCCTCTGTCCTTAAACCCTCTGTCCTTAGACCCTCTGTCCTTACACCCTTAGACCCTCTGTCCTTAAACCCTCTGTCCTTAAACCCTCTGTCCTTAGACCCTCTGTCCTTACACCCTTAGACCCTCTGTCCTTAAACCCTCTGTCCTTAAACCCTCTGTCCTTAGACCCTCTGTCCTTAGACCCTCTGTCCTTACACCCTTAGACCCTCTGTCCTTAAACCCTCTGTCCTCAGACCCTCTGTCCTTAGACCCTCTGTCCTTAGACACTCTGTCCTTAGACACTCTGTCCTTAGACGCTCTGTCCTTAGACACTCTGTCCTTAGACCCTCTGTCCTTAGACACTCTGTCCTTAGGACGGACAGACATGCAATAGATGTCGTGTGTACAGGATAAACAACATAGTACAAATACAACATTTGACAGAAATGATGTTGTGTTGAAAAAGAGAAAGTTTGGATGAATCCAGGAAAATGTCAAAAAGGCTTCCCGGTGTCCAGCAGGACCAGGGCAGCAGGCGCAGCCACGATTCATGATCCTGACGTAAACTTTATTAGTGGCAACCTGCCACATGAGAGACACAGAAACTCCGGGGATGATGCCCCGGATGATGAGTTACAGACAGATAGAGAGGGAGAAGAAGAGAGGGGAGGGAGGGGAGGAGAGAGGAAGAGAAGGAAGAGAGCAGGGAGGTGTCCCCCGGCAGTCTAAGCCTATAGCAGCATAACTAGGGGCTGATCCAGGGCAAACCTGAGCCAGCCCTAACTATAAGCTTTATCAAAAAGGAAAGTCTTTAGCCTGCTCTTAAATGTGGAGAGTGTGTCTGCCTCCCGAACACAAACTGGAAGCTGGTTCCACTGGAGAGGAGCTTGATAGCTGAAGGCTCTGGCTCCCATTGTACTCATAGAGACTCTAGGAACTACAAGTAACCCTGCAGTCTGGGAGCGTAATGCTCTAGTTGGTTTATAAGGTACTATGAGATCTTTAAGATATGCTGGAGCCTGACCATTAATTGCTTTGTAAGTCAGGAGAAGGATTTTGAATTCTATTCTGTATTTTATGTGCAAACTGAAACTGCACACAACAAGAGGTGGATGGAAACGTGATCGAACCCGAGCTGTGGTGAGGAGAACAGGGAAGGACAAGGAGGAAAGTGAGAGAGACAGAGAGTCAAAGAGATTTAAGGGGCATCTGAAGAGAGGGATGGAAGTCAGATGGATGGAGGACAGAAGAGCACGTGGCAAACCTGCCTCTCCTGTCTCTCCCGCTATGAATATTTGATGCGAGGGACTAAAACCAGCTCTGTGAACTCTGGAAATGTGTGACAGCTGAAAATGCTCGGAAGAGAGCGGCTTATAACAGCTATCCGGACGCAAAGCACAGGCAGAGGAGGCAGAAGAGACACAACGTGTAGATGCACGGCAGAGAAACTGTATATGTGCTGTGAGGGTAGAATATAATCAGCTGGCTGGAAGATGAAAGTGCAGGTGTATCCTTCTCTCAAAATACATTTACATTTTTTCCTCACAGTTTTTAAAGTCTGAGCTCAAATCTATTTTTAGTTCTCGTCTGAAAATGTAATCTATGCTCTCTAAGTGAGAAGTGCCACATTGTCCTTACTGTCCTGGAGGATTTTGTCTGTTCTTGTGAGGACATTTAGTGCACTGGAACACACACACACACACACACACACACGCACACACACACACTGACACACTGAGGGCAGGCAGGACCATTGAAATATTGATGGAGGCTCTCTCCTTGCCGTAATGAAAAATCGTCCTCCGATAAATGTTTCATCCCTCCAGATGCATCACCTCCCCATTTTTTAACAGATGAGGCAATCCGCTGTAGAAACACAAACACGAGGGAAAAGGGTCTCGCTGCAATGTGTTGGCCTCAGCTCACAGCTGAGCGGGACAAAGGTGGAGGAGACTTTAGAGCAGAAAGAGAGCAGGAAGGAGCTTTACATGTTACTCTCAACCTCACCGCTTCCCTCTCGCTCGTCACGTTAACAAGCTAACTGTGATGGCGTGATGAAGGTCAGGTATTGTTTACTGTAATAACCTGATGTGTTTATCTGCGACTGGGAAACAAAATGCAGGAGATGGAATGAAAACTACAGAAGATAATATAAATGAAAACAGGAAGAGGCTTTACAGCGCTGCTTTTAGCTAAATGCTAATGTCACAATGCTACCATGATGAGTTTACCATGTGCACCTTCTTAATAAAGCGTAGTAGCATGCTAACGTTTGTTTATTAGCACTAAATTTCAACTATTTTCATTATCGATTCATTCGGAAATTATAAATCAACAAACCGTTTTATCATTAAATATAAAAAGATTGCGAAGAATGGCGGTTAAAATGTCCCAAACCTCAGTGATGTGATCGATATGTGAGAGCCTGGTTTATTCAACCAGCAGTCAAAAACTACACGTTTTTAACAATAAATCAATTATCGAAAGAGACGCCGATTAAATTGATTAATCGTTGCAGCCGATAGTCGCAGAGACATTTCACTCCAGGAGGAGGAGGAACACAAGAGTCAGTAGAACTCGTCCTCTCTGGATG
This sequence comes from Cottoperca gobio, assembly GCF_900634415.1. Classification (NCBI taxonomy): domain Eukaryota; kingdom Metazoa; phylum Chordata; class Actinopteri; order Perciformes; family Bovichtidae; genus Cottoperca; species Cottoperca gobio. Next base: position 1,581,250 of record NC_041367.1, read on the forward strand.
TTGATGTCTGTACTGAATTTCATGCTAATCCGTCCAGTAGTTGTTATTATTAGTCCATATTTCAGTCCTGCAGACGCACATGTTAGAACTACACAATGAGTCGTTGAGAACGTACATTAAAGATGCTGATTTAAAGGAGGAAAAGAACATAAACAACATTCGCAGAGTATTCTGCATCACTGCTAGATGTTGTTGTTGTTGTTGTTGCATTTGGTGCCAATCCATCAGATTCAAAAGTCGTCTTTCTAAACTGGTTAAAAACACTTAGAAACAGAAACCTCTAAGAGAGTAATAATGTGAGTTATAATAATGCAGATCTCCCTGGAAGAGGCAAACCTTCGTTACGGTCTCACGTGTCACACTTTGATGATTGCTTCTCCCGTGCTTGTATCCTGCAGCTCCAGCTTACCGAACATCCTCGCTGACGTGGCGTCCACGTCTGTGAGCAAGTCAGCAAGCAGCATCAAGGGAACTTTTCCTATATCCAAAACTCTCATTTTACACTTTAAATCCAGCTTTAGGACTCGAACGCTCTGCCACCATTGTGAGTGAGTGTTTATTGCCCCTTGGATGTTGTGTGCTGACTCAACATCTCGCTGCTGGAGATAATAAATAAAAAGTATACGAGCAGCTAGCGTGTGTGAAAAGTATATGTCTCCTATCAGCGCGAGCCTCCGACCCACTAACCCACTTTGTACCACACCACCATGGTGTGACCGTGCGATGCAGCATCTGCTGTGCAGCTCACACCACCTGCTTGTCTATATTCGTACACTCTTCATATACTATATGCATCTCGCATGCCACATGTCATAACTGCCAAAGTGGCCTGAGTTTGCACACAAGCTAGTTCATCTGTCCAACATCAATAAGTGAGTGTTCCATAAAACAGCGATATGCACACTCCTCTCTGGGAACGCTGGATTACACGGATGCATCGGAATGATTGATTGTCCGAGGCCTGATATGTCGTCCACAGCATGAGAAATAACATGAATGTTTTTATTGTCCGTGCATGGTGTGACTGGGTGCGGCTGCTCTGGGTTAGATTACAGCAGAGACTTGTTTGGGACATATTTTCCTGCTCAGCGACTGTAATTAGAAAAGCATTTCTGCTCCCTCGCTCATATAGAAAACGCGTACTGTAACTATAACTCCTCTGGGCTATTTTCCCAAACTCTTGCCAGACTGTAAATGACTACAACTTGTTTGATTGGCAGTGCATGAGAGCCTGACATGGAAAGCAGGCTTATGCGCACAACCGCTCGTATTAAAATGCATCCATCCTTATTAAGATTCAGAAAGGATTGGCTGATTCCGTCTTTATGGAACGCTCTGTCTCTTCATTGTTATTGAGCGAAAACCCATTAAAGCTGGGCTTAGACTTGGCAAGCTTGCAGGATGCTGCCAATACAACTCCGCTGACATTGTCTGTACCCTTGATACCTCAACCGTTTGCCGGGCTCGTGCTGAATGATAGAAATATTGGAATTCAACTGATTTCCCCTGGCAAAGCCGAGACACTTTCCCAGCTGCAGTTAAATACAATACAAGAGGTGAAACAGCTAAATTGAAATGATAAAACAGTTTCAGTGGGCGTTTTTAGAGACAATAGTGCCAATCAGGAAAGGTCCTAAAGGCCTGAATAAGGAACAAGCAATGTCAATGAATTGCTCCACATTATCCCTTTATGCCAGGAGGCTGCAGTGAAATGGCTTAACAGCGTTTCTTTTAGCACCGCAGCCATGTTTATCCTAATAACCTGCGTCACTGTGACTCCAGTGGAGAACACATGGGCCTCGAGCTTTGGACCGGCTCAGGGGCCAAACTCTCTGTACTCTTCTGTGGTAGAGCCGTATTATCAGCCATATTGCTATTCTTCATTTTGTATAGTATAACTCAGTCACCTGCTCTGTGACGGATCTCTGCAGTGCACATAAATGCATCTGCTGTAATTCATTTAGGCCAGTGCTGGGTCACCAAACAAACACACTAATAAATGATGGCAACGGTTCACGGATCAGCGAGGCTAATGGTCTGACTGTTGAAATACAAAGCAGCACCTGGATGTGTGGGAAAATGCCAGTAAATGAATACAAACTAATTTAAATATTTTTTTACATTTAAATTTTGTAATATTTTTAATGAAGTCTATATTTTTCCTACATTGCATACTATTTTTAATTTAATTATATGTACTTAATTAATAATATTATGATTTTTAAAACTGGTGATTATCAGTAATGTTATTATTATTATAATCATTATTATTATTGTGATTATTATTGTTATAATTATAATTATTATTGTGATTATTATAATTATAATTATTATTATTCTAATTATTATTATTGTGATTATTATTGTTATAATTATTATTGTGATTATTATTGTGATTATTATTGTGATTATTATAATTATTATTATAATTATTATTATTGTGATTATTATTGTTATGATTATAATTATTATAATTATTATTATAATTATAATTATTATTATTATTATTATTATTATTATTATTATTATTATTATTATTATTATTATTATTATTATTATACACTTAATAGGGTTGCTCAAGCCTCTTTCCTCTCCAAAATAAAATCCTTTGTGTGCTTTAATGATATCATTATTCAATCATATTTTTATATTTTCCTTAAGTATTGAATTAGGTGATGAAAATAGTGTAAATCAAATAACATGGCCTTCACAGGGACCACATTTCAACCCAACTAAACAGCTATGAGAGATTTTGGAGTGACGCGTAAGCCTCTCCATCAACATCATGAAAACATCAAAGCACTGAAGCTTTGCACCTTATACCTCCTTTGCAACCCAACTGTATATGTTCAGCCTCAATTATTTGCCAATTCAGTTGATAGTTATTACTTTTTAATGAAGCTTTTGGATCATTAGAAGCGGCGAGGAGAGTTTAAGACACAAGAGTTACAACAACACTCTAAAGCTTATTGTGTTCTGTATCCTGATCAGTGTGTGAGTGAACCAAAGTGTCCTCCAGGGGGGGACAAGCTACAGGTGACCAGAGCAGAGAAGGAAGTGAAGAAGAATGGACAGCTGACTCTGGGCTGGGAGAGCGGGGATAAGATGAACTTTAGAAAGAGCAGAACACTGTAAAGTGGTAAAGAGGAAAGAGCTGTAACAGTAATTGTGTTAATGGGTTTGAATATATTGATTTCAGAGGTTATAGCTTTTGAGTGATTTTTTCCTTTTTCATTTAAATTGTTGTCATTGAGCTACACCATTAACTCTGCAATAAACCATCCAAGGTAAAAGCTATTGCATTAGTATGCTGTCCATTTTCTAACTTTCCATCTTCTATTTTTAAGCCTTGACTGTTAAATAAAGTGCAAACAAACGGAACTTGTTCCTGAACACGTTGTTCATCCAGATGAATTGTCCACGGATCGAACAGTTCAGAGATAGGCCTCCATATTCATTATGCTTATGAGTATTATGCTTTTAGACACGATTAAACATGCAGCATCTCTTTGTGAAGCTTAGAAGGAAATGAAATATGTTTAGGAATCATATGCATTCTTTTTTAAATACAAACGTGCCAGAAATCGACCGTTACTGGACAAAAACATGAAGCTACACATGAGAATTTTTCCCAAACAGATTGGAGAACTTTGTCTACTTTTGCTACCTGCGTGAGATGAAACTCCGGACTATGCTTACTGTTCGCTTAACAATTTCCCTGAAAATTGATTTTGCGATCAAAGCTTATTACTGGTTAGTAAACACAGCAGGTGTGAAAGGAGTTCCGGTGCAGAGGATACTTGGTACCATAAGAGTCTGAAGGGTTGTGTCGGTTTAGCCTTTACAAAACCAAAGAAAACACAATAGAAGAAATGTGATGAATGGATTAAACAGTGTGTTTTAATGCTCTAATGTTAGCTGTAAACGTTAGCATGCCCGGCTAAGGAGCTTAGTACCTTCAGTACTTTTACAACCTAGCATTACTTAGGCCAGATATATTTTTATATATTTTGTGGGGTTACAAGTCACATTAGAAAATGTCTTCATATTGAGATACCTTTACAGAATTTTCAACCTCAAATAATTAACGTTAATTAATGATTAATTAGCTACAGTTGTCATTTTAGCTGCCAAATTGACGAATGTTGGCTTTAAACGAGAAGCCTCCTTTTGTCCACCAACGTGTAAACTCAAGGATCCATTGCTTCAAAAATTACTAAGAATTATAATTAGTAAATCTGCCATTATTGTCACTGCAAACTGCCCATGTGATATACTTTAAACAGGTGTAGCAACAGTAGCTAAGGGGGGGGGGGGGCAGGATAAAACAAAGGGTCAATCAGGAAACATAAAATATATCAAGTTATATTCATCTCAACAAATGGACAATCTTTCCTGAACTGGCTCTGGATCAGCAGGACAGAGAAGCAAAATATGTTTATTTCTTAAGAGTTGATAACTGCTTAGAAGGCACTACTCTGATTTAACAGGAAGGGGTTAAAGGTTACTACGAGGCGGAGTGGGCCTCTCTGAGACAGGGAGGTGTGGGAGGGAAATTTAGATCCAAATGTTCTGGGATTTGGTGTGTCGGCCTCCTCCTCTTCTTCCCACCTCCTTCATACCCTCGCCTCTGTCCTGCAGCCTCCTGCCTGGACAGCATGCAGGTCGTTACCATCTGAGAAGGAGGAGGTGAACTGCTCTGATGTGTGCCTCGAGCTCTCTTCAAATGGTTCTAGAAACAAGCGCAGCCAATAGAGAAGAAGCAGCAAAGGACGTTTTAGTGTTTTTAAGTTTGCTTGTGAAGCAAACGCCTCACCAGCTGAGACGATAGGCTTTGTAGATGAACCATGGTGCAGGAAACAAAGCTTACCAATAAAGACACCAATCGTTTCAGATATCACCCATCGTTCCTTTGTGCATTTCTCCATTCATGCAGCAGCTTGCTGGCAGGCAAATGAGAATGAATAATCACAGGTGGTTGGACCAGACATTGGCATTAGCAGAAGGCTCTTATACAGCGTGAAAGCACTGTTGTGTGCCATTGCCTTGCAGCTTCAGACAGCGCCCATGCATCATAACAATACGACATTGGCACACTCAGGATTTATTGACACAGTATAGCCAGGTTGGCGAGGTGGCGGTCGTGCCCACACTGGTAGGTCTGGCAGGAAACATGATCTGGAAGAGCTGCCGACTTGGGGCCTCGGGCACTACTGTTGGTATGCCTTGGCATTTATAGTGCTGGTGTAATGAGTGTGTGATTGATTGGAACCACAATAGGGGCTCATGTACTCAGAGCGGTATACAGCGCACACCAGGGGGCTGGCACTCCTGGATTAGAGGGCCCCCTGGGCTCCCACCCAGATTAAAGGGTTACATTAAACAGCATGAATAAAAGATTGAAATTATTCTCTTCGGAGCGTAGCCGCAGGAGAAAGGATTGGAATGTGTTTACATTCGTGCCTGTTGGGAATTATGTCTTGGACGAAGCTTTTACCGTTTCCTGCTTCCCGGTGAAACGCACGCTTGCAGCAAACATCTCTATGTGTGGCTTTATGCATCCAAGGGCAAGACACATTTAAATATGTGATTACCGCCTACAAATTGTACAAATTGGACGCCCATAACATGATTACGCCAATGTTAAAGGTTGACTCAGTCATTTGGATAATTGCATTTACATGCTAGGGGCCAGGATCTCCTTGAGGAGCAGAGGGCATGGAGGGAACTGTCCTGCCACCTGAAATGTACCGTAGGCCTCCAGGAACTTAATGTTATCATGCTTTAATGAGGACATTTGCGTCCGTGGTCAACATCATTTTGCTTAAACCTTAAGAAGAAGGATGGCTGCAGGCGCTTTTATGATTTCAATCTTTCTAATTGGCCCTATAGTTCATGAGCTAATGTAATGAAGGAGGACGAGGTGCCGTAATCAACGACGGGAACTCTGGGTAAACTCAGGCTCCGACTCCCATCCCCTGTCGCACTATTTCATCCTCAACTCACCAATCACTTAACCAAATGAATTGGCTGCACACATGGCGCCATGGTGATATTTCACACGTTTTTACCAGCATCATAAATATTACACTCATTTCCCGCAGCCTTGCTCACTTATTTATTTATACACATTACAGCTTTAACAGTGTTTTTACAGCGGTTTACAGTGTTGCCAAGACTAAAGTGAGAAAAAAACAAAACATAAAGATGTAGATTTATCACTCGATCAAGAACGATGAGGCATTAGAATCACGATTCGGTGTCGTTCCAATTTGGGATTTCTCAAACTGTTTCCATTGATCTGTATTCATCATTCGATCCGGGGCAATGGGCTAACGCAAGCGGAACAAGAGTTGGCCCTGGCCTCAGATGATGACTTGCACATAATCAATGGCTGATAATACGGAGGCTGCTCTTATTATTGACGCGTTGCCCCCCTCTGGTTCCCTATTCATTCTCAGAAGGGTCAATTAAGGAGCCGTTGGAGGGAGCAGGCTGGAGTCCCACGGGACACAGAGGTGAAGGGGTGACGGCGGCCGGGGGATTGAGGCGCAGCGTTACACAGTTGGTCTTTTCTAAGTAAGATTTTCTTATCAGTCAGCTCATCAGCTAACTGTCGTTGTATCACAGGTGCACGTCACACGATCAACAATGCCTCTAAGAGTCTCCTGCTCTTATTGGTTCTCTGTTTTCAGGCTCTGCTTGAGGTTTGTGTGTGAACATAAGGGTGTGTGAACCCCTCGTTAAACTGAGGCATGCTCAGTGGCTTGTGGCTAGAAAACGTATTTTATTATTTTACACTTGGTGTTCTGACAAAAGTCTTTCATTGCATGCATTCCAGACATTTCCCCGTCTCCCATGTGAAAAACAACTGAACTGGAAAAACGGCAACACAGTGCTCTCTGTTTCTCTCCCCCCACACACACACACACACACACACACACACACACACACACACACACACACACACACACACACACACACACACACACTGGGTCGGTAGGTGATGCTCGGTGGTAACATAGGAAATGATGTCTGGTGAGAGAGGGTGGTCAGACATTGCTCCTTCTACACCGCAACACTGAGACAAATGCTGCTCGTAAAGCCAGGGGAAATGAATTTACCCAACCAGCTACTCCTCAACCCATATCTGCCACCTCTCACCTCTCTACCTCCACTGACCCAGTTCTGCAGGTATCATCTTTCTTCACCACGTGCCCTTTGACCCCCTTAGTGGTGACAGGTGATTTGACAAAAGGGACAATGTTACCAAACCACCGATACAAGATACAGATCTGACCTGGCAACCCGAGGCTTCTGCAATCTTATCTGCTCTCACTAAGTTCCTCTTAAATAAAGATGCACACTGATACATTCATTTAATACAAACCTGTTATTTGTTGTATTCTGTTTGCGGTGAGAGCGAATCAAAGCAGGTCCCTGTTTGTGAGAGTGATATCATATGCTCCAGCCACTGGGCGGTGCTTGGTTTTTGGCTCGACTGTTTCCAACATGGCGTGTTGTTTGTGAAGATGTATGCTTATCTTATGTATTTAATGTTGCAGAAACATTTCTTACCTAATGTCATGTAAAGCTGCCGTCGTTCACTTTGATTGCGTGTTTCCATTGACTTTGTGAACTGATTTATTATATCGTCAGACGTACAACTAATCTTCCTGATGCATTTTAACACCATTTCAATGATGTCACCTTTCTCACATGTTAAGCTCTAATGAACTCTCTGTGATAAGAAGTGCAGACAGAATAACACCAATCAATCTCTCCTCTGTAGTCAGAAGTGTAAATGTTTAGATGTACAGCCGCGTTACTTCCCATGTTAACGCACACGTCCATTAGACGGCAGATCTAGACTCTCTGACTCTCTGCCTTTATCACTGGGAGACTCTGCACCTGGACTCTGAGCGTTTGTATGTGTGTGTGTGTGTGTGTGTGTGTGTGGATCAATGCACACGCAGAAATGTGTGTGTGTTTGCAAGATAAAGTGTGTGGGTTTATGTGTATTGCAGGGTGTATGTGAGTGTCGCAGACTTCATGAATGTGTACTTCCTGAGCGTGAGTTTGTGAGTGTTTTTATGTCACAGGTCAGATTGGGAGAGACTGGGAGGTTGATGGGATCATGACATAAAAACCACAACATGGGCCTCCCCTCCCACACACACACACACGCACACACACACACACACACGCACACACTCCTCACCCTACCGTAAGGAATGCCATTTTTCAGCCCTGGTCTGACTTCCCTGTTTGAATTAGAGGTGCACACATCAGCCTGCTTGATAAATGGTGTTTTTCCAGGGCCAAAGGATCAAGGCAACTGTAGTGTAAAGTGATGAAGAAACAAAGAGAACAAAAGAGTGTGTGTAAAAAACAAACCGATGCAACACTATCGTCAGTGTGCGTGTGGTTGTTGGGGTAGGGGGGGCTGTATGTGGAGAGGAAATAAAGGGATACATAGAAGATGGATTTTAAGTTGGGTTTAAAGAAGAGCAAGGAAGGGGGGCATCAGGAATGTCTGGAGGCCACTCTTATCTCTCTGAATGAAAGGAATGCACACACACACACACGCACACACACACACACACACACACACACACACACACACACACACACACACACACACACACACACGCACATAAACAAACAGAGCAGCTAAATTAAGATGTGCACTGCAGGAGCAGAGAGAACAAATCAATGGGCAGTTTAACAGCCATCTTGCAGGAGTATAAAGAACACCTTTAGGGTCGACACATGTGTGTTCATGTGGCTCTTTGTGTACATGTCATGAAGAGGGGGGGGGGGGGGGGCTGCTGACAGAGAATTAGCCTATGTATTTTTAGCTGCAGGGGACATGGGTGGGAACATACACCCACACACAACCTCAATCAACACCCCCCTTCATACTACTTATTCCTGCACCCAGCAGCCCGTCTATCCAACTGCCTGGAACCTCTTTCAGTGGGGTGAAAAGAGTGTGTGTGTGTGTTTAATGACAGAGCGGCAGGGTGCCCTAAGCCACCCGTTGGTGTACCTGAAGGTGCACCCCCTCCATACTTTAAATAAGTGGTGGCTCTATTGTCAGCTTTGGCTGGGTGAGGTGAGGGGGGCGGGATTAGCATTGTGTTTTATATTTGGATGACAAAATCTACTGCCTTATTGTATTAAAGGGATTTTTAATCTAGTTCTGTGTGTGTGTGTGTGTGTGTGTGTGTGTGTGTGTGTGTGTGTGTGTGTGTGTGTGTGTGTGTGTGTGTGTGTACGGGATGTTAATTAAAGGATACACGTGTTACTGATCTCTGTTCAACTTTGTGCCGCTGCAGTCGTCACGTAAACGTCAGAGAGTTCAACCTGACTTGTGTTGCGCTGGAGGTGTTGGGGAAATGTATGTCACTTATTAAACATGTTAAATTGCCGACACATTTACGAGGTGCATGTTTGAAAGAGGCTTATGATAAAAGGTAAAACTCGTTACTCATGTTAATCAGTCAAAAAGCAAGTTTTAGATTCACGTTACGCTGAACATGGTGGATTCTGTTGGAGGACGTTGATACAAAAAAAGTTTAACGTATAACTTATAACTTAAGTACGTACAATAAACCCCGCCAAAATAAAGTGCCACTCCCAATGATTGATAGAAGTCCTCACATACCATGCGGTGTATGTATCTCGGCCAATAATGAACTTTGCGGTGGAGTTGGGCAAGAGGTTGTGTCGCTGTGACAGAGAACAGCGTCCCTCTTCAGTCTGCTGGGGAAGGAAAAGTAAACAAGTGAGAAGGAAATGAATATAATAGCTCCATTCCTCACTTTTGATCGACACAGTTGCAGTTTCTGAGACTACTAAGTGTTCCAAACTTCCACATTTTACTTATTGAGGATCATTAAAGTTTCACTTTACAACATCTAAACGGAAGATTTCAAAGTCAAAAGATTTCTTGAATATTCGTTTATTCATCAAAAAGCATTCTTTTGTGTTTTCAAAAGAAATGGAAAAACTTGTTTGTTCATAAATTAGAATTAGATGAGAAGAAGCCGGATCAGCGAGGTAAGGTAATTATTGAGTTGAGGAAATGCATTTGATCATAGAACATGAAGTATAATTTGCAAGAAATGAGTTGATGAAAAGCAAAAGAGCCACTCTCTTCCCTCTTTCATTGTTTCTCACACACTCACACACTCACACACTCACACACACCCTGGCTGACCCTGTTGTTTTGTCGTCATCCATTAGTAAGTAGGAGCTGCTTCCTGAGTGTGTGTCCAGAGGCTTACTGGATAAAGGCTTGAGAGGAAATAATAATAAATAATAATCAGACCGCACCAATTAAGACTGATTACCCTCTGCACACTGCACAGCTCGCACACATATGCTGATACGTGGATATCTATTTGCAGCCATGCTCACATGCGGCTGGGTTTCCTCCTAAATAAAGCCGATACCATGCTCCAGTTGCAGTAATTGTGAAAGCCCTTAACTTTTGCTCCTCTCGGGGGCTCAGCCTGACTCCCAGAGACCTGGCCTCTGCCTCTCAGGAAGGCTCTAAGCTCCTCAGTCTTAGCAGGAGACAAAAGCTATGTGGCTTGGGGAGGATTAGTAATATGGGTGGAGAGGGTCGACATCCCAAAACGTGATTAAGTGTTTGGTAAGTGACAGAGGAGGGCCCGTGAGACTTAAAGTAACGTACTGAAGACGCCGCGTCCTTTCTGATGTAAAGTAAGGCTGGGAGATGCAGCTCAGTTGGGGGGAGCGCGCTGACAGTAGGGAGGGAAGACGCAGAGAGATGTCAATAAGGAACGCTTGGCCTCTGACAAGGAAGATGTGGCTGCTTTTGTTCCTCCTCTGTCCTGATGGTGGACCTTAAGCAGCTGGGATTGTGTCCAGTCTGTGAAATAAATACCTGCATTATTGATCAGAAAATGCTTTCTCTGACCGAAGCAACCATTTGTGTTAGTGCTGCAAAGAACGTTCGTCTGCCTGTGAGTACACATAGTAGATATCCCATTACCCTCACCAAAGAAACCAAACATTGTATGTACAAACACGTACTTGTATTGTCTTTTTACATAACACAATGCACATTCCCGAGAACATTAAAGATTCATTCTGCCACCACCTCTGTCCTTCTCTCTCCGTCTCTGTCGATGGCTTTTAATGGCGGGTAATTGTCATCTGTCAGTGGCCGCTGGGCCTGTCCCCAACGGCTGCTTTGTGACTGACACCCACAGCCACTCTAAGAAGTGCCATATGTCTGCAGTTAACAGTGACATACAGGACTGTATCGCAGCCTCATGGGAGGAGAGTGACAAGACTCGAGGAAACAGAGAGCGAGAGCAAACACGCAGCAACATACTGGCGTTCAGAGATTTCACTATCTGCATTAGACGATGGATTTGTCAAGATGAAACCGTCGTAGCTTCAAAAAGGAAGAACCGCAGTGAGAAGAGAATCGTCTTATATTGGGGAGCAAAAACAAAAACACTTCATACGGGAAGTAGCTGGAGGTACATTTGATCTGTTCTGGCTGCTTCTCCACCGCCGCACAGCTGAGCAATGTCCGATCACTCGTACAGTTCAAGAATCGGTTGGAGAACATTGGCGTCACTGTGTGTAGCATTGAAACGTAAGCTAGTTCCTTTCTGACAGTCAGACGTGTGTGTGCTGAAATAACATGAATATTGGCTGCATTCTATTAAGTTGAAGCCGTGCCAGTTTGGAGCTGGCTCTCTGCCGTAGGTTAACGGCACATACTGTTGGAACACAGCCATTATTAATGTTAGAGTGTTAGCGAGGATCACCATTTCCCCTGCTTCCAGTCTTTGTACGCAGCTAGACTTAACACAAATGACATCAGACCAATACCTCAACCGTCTGTAACCTGTAAGACATTTCATTGATATACAAGTGATACTCATCAAACATAGGAAAGAAAAGATACGCTCTTGTGTAAAATGTAACATTAGCTTAACTAAATTCAGTAAAGAGATGCCAGGGCTAATGGCTGATGGATGTAAAGTACAATGTCTGAAGACAGATAGATACATATTTATTCTTCACGTGATTGTTTGCTTGCATCCAACGTATTTGTGAATCCTGTCGACTGTGAGCTCTAAGCCTCTAGTCATGCTGCTATTACTCATTCAGAAACACAATCTGCAGCTTCCTTCACTCACAGGCCCAAATGATTGTAATACTATATTAGAAAAAAGGCTGCACACAGTGCGGGCCAATTGTTGTTTTACATTTTACAAGTGCTACTCCTGCGTTCCCTGATCATGTGCTGGGAAGGTGTGTGTTTATATGTGAGAGAGTGTTCTGGCCCGAGTCATTTACTATTGGCTTAGTGTGATAAATACAAGCTGTCTCTGCTACTCTGGGTTCTGTGCCGTTGAGGGATGGCGGCTGTGTTCTGTAACTGAGGACTGAGGCAGGAGAACAGGCCTAGTAAATGACTTTAACCCTGGGAGAGAGTTGGGTTATCATTAACACCGGCGCAACAGCGCCGCGCTGCTGTCAGAGCGCTAACCCGTGACACGGACGTGACAAGGACACGAAATGTTGTGCTGCAGTTTTGACCTTGTGTCATTTCAGAAGCGCTGCATCCTTGGTCGGCCGTTTCTCCTTATTTCTGTACTTTTTAGATTTATGTACCGTGCATGAGTTCCACAATGTCCATGACTGTGAGTGCAAGAAAACACACACACACACACACACACACACACACACACACACACACACACACACACACACACACACACACACACACGTTTCCTCTGCAGCTGTTTGTCAGTTTTAGTTTTGAGGTTTTCAACTATCCTTTACAAAATGCTCTCATGTCATATCAGAGGATTGTTCTATAGGTTCATCAATGCCTTGGTTGGAAGATATCGCCTGATACATTGATTGTAACGATCTGCTTGTTCTTTGGTGTCCTGTTTTATGTTGAAGTGTTCACTGCCCCTTGTTATATGTCTAGTGGTACTTCCTGTCTGTGTCTTTACCCTCCTCCTCTGATTGTTAATGTGTCCATTTACTCTGCCCTGGTGTTTTTGCCTTTCTCCCCCAGCTGTGTCTTGTTCCCTCGTTTGGTGTCTGTGTATTTATCCCCGTCTGCCCCACTGTGTTGTCGGATTGTCATTCATGTTCTGCCTCCTGTTCTGCTCGTGTTCTGCTCGTGTTCTGCTCGTCCCCTGATTGGTTTGTGTTTCTTTGTTACTTTGTATTTTGTCAGCTTCGGCTTTATTTCAATAAAGCTCGCTGTTTGTTAAGACCTTGTCCAGAGTACTGCATTTGGGTCCTCACCTTCACCTCAGCGTGACATTGATGCTCAGATGGTCCCACACCTGTTTATTGTGGCGTAGCCATGGTAACGCACTTGTTAAAACAAGCCAAACGTTTATTTATGCCGCGACATCGTCAGAGAACTCCTGTCTTCATCGCTGTAGATCCTTTATGTCTTCAGTTCACATTAACCTCTGTCATCGTCTTCTCCTCCTCTCCCTCCCCGTCTCATCGTCTCCTCCCCCGTCAGTTTGTCAGTCCATCACTTTGCAAACAGCACAGCATTGTTGTTGATTTCATACATGTCATACGACACAATTACATTAATGGCTGCGTGAATGGATTTCATGGAGCGTCGGTCGGGTTTGTTTGGGAGGCAGTTTGGTGACACAAAGAAGCTGTCATCTCTGTTTGCCCATCGGCTCCAAAGCTCTTATTAGCAGATGAGAGATTTGACAGTCCTGCTGCAAATTAAGTGATGATTTCTTTATAATGAGCACTTTAGAGAATTGCTAAAGATTAGTTCATAATCATTCTTTCTTTCAGTTGCTAAAATGTTAATTTACAGCTTTTGCAATTACATATTTTTACAGTAAATGGTAATAAGCAGCATTCTTGTATTTGTACCGTAAGTGGTTTGGATTTATCTCACAGCACATGAGCTGTTGGAGGAAAGACAAGCGAACTCTGGCACACAAGAGCTTCTGGCCAGCAGAACATGCAAACAGACTGCTGCTTTTGGGCTTCGGCCAGACGGGTGAGACCTTGGTGACCTCTGTTTGAGAACTGGAGTGACCCTGAACGTCATTCTCTTCTTCATATAACCTTTGCAAACGAGCTGTTCTCTTAACACGATAATGCTGTGAAACTCACGTTCCCTCGTGCTGCTTCACTGCAATCATGGAGCAATCATCAGTGCTGCTCCTCATTTAGCATTTAAATAAGACTCACCTCCATGCTGATTCCAGTCTCGTAGAGAACACCTTGTTATTGTCACACGTGCTGTGGGGACTGACAAGGTCACTAAATGACAAACATGAAATCACCTCCTATATACTCCTGAACCAAGTCTACTGAATGTGCAGCAACAAGCTAACAAAAACAGATTTTACAAAATATTATTACATCAATTATAACTTAATTTATAGGCATGCACACCGCATCATTCTGGGATCAGGGTTACTCCTGCACTCGCTGGCTACTTGGTGTTGGAAGAACTACAGGTAGACTTACTTTGATTTCCTCCTCGCGGCCTGGAGTCGTCACTCCAGCTCATCCTGCTCTCACAGCTAAGAAGTGCATTTATAATCAACTTGCCAATAAACACGCACAGACAACAGAAGAGACATTTTAATTCTATCAAAGCAGCACTGAGGTAATGCAGCTCAGACTGAGGCTGAGGCTCAGTCTGAGCTGCTGCCTGGCCAGCAGCCACCGCAGCAGCAGCCCTGCTGGTGCGGATGTTGCAGACGGGGAGTATTTGTGCTTTCATTGCCCGACATGCCAACCAAAACTGAGTCACGCTGCTGCAGGCATGTTTCACTGAGGACTGTTTTTGTTGGACACTGTCGCTGACGCCGGTGCAGAGGAACTTCTCCTGTGTGCTACAGTGCCGGACTCGAAACTACATATACAAAGATAAAGAAACAACCTCTGACTGCAGGAAGACGGCAGCTGACTCATGTAACCTAATGCTATTACTGTGTCTGACAT
>NC_041367.1:1601261-1661261 GCF_900634415.1 Cottoperca gobio
TGGGAGCTGGCAGGGTAAAGTCCATATGAATCGGATAGTTGCGTTCTCACATACAGCTCCTCTGGGTAATGTCTAGATCATGTCAGCGTTGCAGTGCATGTGTGAAAAGGTCTAAGGATCAGTAGCTGAATGGTTACAGTGCCTGCCACACCAACAGTCCCTGGTTTGATTCTAAGGACCTTTGTTGCATGTAACCCTCTTGTTTCCTGTCTGCCTATTTTCTACGTACTGCAAGGGAAAAATACTCCCACAAAATGTTTAAAATTCTTACAATATCTGCAATAAATATCTAGCATTCTTGTTTTGTCTTAGTCAGTGGAACACATTTCTAAATATGTAAAGCAGTGTGTCACAGACTAAACAAAGGGAAATCAAGGCACATCTTCCACATGTGCATGTGCTTTGACTGAGTTCACATAGTCAAATGATGAGAGTAGGAAGCAAACATTTATAGGAGACCATGCGCTTATCTGTGTGTGTGTGTGTGTGTGTGTGTGTGTGTGTGTGTGTGTGTGTGTGTGTGTTCCACCCCCATGCTGACAGTGTGTGTATTGACACCAAAGTGAGGACACCATCTTCAAATGATCGTCTCTCCCCTGACAAACACGTGAATAGATCGACAATAAGAGAAGAAAGTGTAACGGGTGAAAGAGGAAGCGCAACACATTCTGCAAACTGTGAAATAAAGGGTCGTGTTGTGAGTTGTGAGTCCTCATGAATTCCAAAAGTCAAGCTGTGAAGCTGCTTTATGTATTTCCTCTTATGGCTTCACTGATTCCAAAGTAAAGACAAATGGCAGTGATGTCATGCTGAGTGGAAATATAAACGATCTAATGTCACTTGGCTGTACATACATCAGAGGAACAGCTGATTCCATGCACTACTCTCATTTCTATATATTATGCTTTCAACAAAACTTTTTGCAACAGTTAAGATGAGATGAAAGTGTAATACTCCGTGTGGGGGAAGTGGGCCAGCAGCAGAGAGGCTACACGTCTGCCACGGGAGAACAAACACACACTCACATTGTTCCTTTAAGGCTTGGACAGGACGCAGCGCTGCTGGGGGGGGAAAGTGTAACTACAGTAATATTTACAGGAGTGTTTCTTTTCCTGTGCATGTTGAACCCTTGGTTCCTCTGTGATTCAACGCCCCCCCCCCCTCACACCAGCCCCAATGCTCAGCTCGTTATCAAGCCGTTAGTCCTCACTGATCTTCAAGGGATTGTGTGAAACCCCCCCACTGTCTCCATTCACCCCCCATTAACACTCCACTGACAGCAAGTGGCAGGATCCAGGATCAGCTCCGCTCTAGGTGTGTCGTGTGACGTCCGACATGATCAGATCCCAGACTCCCCCTTCGATGAAGCACCAACACAACGTCCTGTGTCATACATCTTACTGCAGTCAGAGAACGTTTGCATTATAAACTAAATGCACTCAAAGCATGAAACTGCTTTAGATGATTGATTATTATATTTGATTGTTAGGTTTGTAAGCAGCATATATTTTACACTAAAGAGACATTTATAATAATTATAATAATAAATTGTATTTATAAACGCGCTTTTCATTTGAATAAACAAAACTCAAAGTGCTACAATAATAAAGTTGTGTTTTACAAGCTTATCATAAGGATTTTATATAAATAAACACACAGTTACTTCCTTCTTAAAAGTAGTGGAGTGGAAATATAAAGTCAAATGAAAACACTAAAGTAAACCACTAAACCACATGCTGCCCCCAAGGATGGATCCGTCTGTGGTTCAGTAAAGTGTGGAAGGAAAAACTGCTCTCAGGTCAGTTTAATAGCCTCACTTCACTCAATAAACATTCTCCAATAAGTCAAGTGGAGTTGTTTGGATAGTAACCCCCTGAGATAGAAGAGTAGCCCAGGAAGACAAAGAACCAGGTAACACCGCCTGTCGAAATGTAAAAGATCGTCAAAGAGAGTGAAAGTAGCAGGACAGACCAACAGGCCGGCTCTCACCTACAAGCCCCCAAAGGAACACGCTGCTCTGAGGTCGTTATCAGCCAATGAAGAGGGGATGGGAGGTCTGGGAAAGGGAGGGGGGGTGATAAAGCACTAAGATCTTGTTGACAGGTAGTTGCTTGATGGGCCAGACTCTGTCCAACAGGCCTGCAGAAGAACAAGTGTTGATGTGTCTTGTTCTTTGAAGAGACAGCCAGGTTCCCGTGTCATGGCCGTCGCTGTAGGAAGTCAATGAGCATCTCTTATGATGCCACGGTTGTGTTACAGGAAGTTCTTGACACGTTGTGATGTATCGCACCGTCTTCTTTTTCCACTGATTCAGCAACACGGCGCTCAGAGTCGGGGGAACGACATGACACGCAATTTCCTGATTGTCAAAAGTGGACAGAAGTGGGACGAATGCAGGAAAACAACCACATGGAGCTCAAACTGTGATCTCTGATGCAAGATCCAAACATCTGCTATGTTGTAATAATGCAAGTGAGCGAGGAGACACGTCCTGCATTAGAGCGAGACATGTGCCTGTGTCAACACACTTCTTAATGCCATTATTTCTGGAACATATTCCTCACTTTGCAGAAACATTGCTCTGTCATTAAACTTCTGCACACAGTCTTATTTCATTTAATAAAAGCACGGCAGCGTCTGCGCGCACAGTGACCTTGGTTGGTTTCTGCACCAGCGATGACGGTTGGAGGGGCTCTGTGGGCCGTGGCGCTGAAACCCAATAGGGGCTCCATATTAGCGGGCATTGAGTGAAACAGTCAACAGCAGTGTTTCAGAGAAGCAGTGGAGCTTTAACACCTACTGTAACGCCCTGCCCTGCTTCCTGCTCTGGATTACATCTAGACTTACAGTATATGGGACACACACATAAATGCTGAGACTTTTCCTCAAAGTCGACCTCCCCCCCCCCCCTCTCTCTTCCACCTCCCACTCGCATTCACATCGGGGTTATTCAAACCGCCGTATTGCACCCACTCATGCGCACCCACCCACCCACTCCCACACACAAACAAACACATGTGCAATGACATCCAAGCTATTTCCCATCCCACTTAATGCACACTTGTTCTAATGTGTTTGTAAGTGTTGTGTTAATGCAGCGAGCGTTAGTGATGCAAAACACAGCTATCGTCCACTCTCACACACACGTGCGTGCACACACATCACATGCACCATTTTGTTACATATTAGGGAACTGGTAATGGAAAGCCCCCCCCCCCCCCTCCTATGAGTGCTGGCCTCATTTTAGTAATTACCGTGTGCAAGGTGTAATGGAAGCCTACCCTCCTGAGCAACACACACTTACACACACATTCAAACACCAGTACAGTCACATATACGTCTGTGGGTTAGATGCTCTGTGTGGTTTGGTAAAATCTCTCCTATAGCTCTTCTGTCAAACACACACACACACACACACACACACACACACACACACACACACACACACACACACACACACACACACACACACACACACACACACACACATCTGTCAAATGGCCAGTCCTATCTGTTATCAGCATGTCTTGGCCTGTCATACCTGCCTGTCGTCTGCAGCCTGTGTCCCAGAATGCTGACAGATAAGCCTGAGAGTGTGTGTGTGTGTGTGTGTGCCAGTCAAGCATATAAGTGTGCACTTTTTGGATCTCACACTCGTCCACTTTTTAAGGGGTTCCCACGTTGTGCTGGGTTTATCTGAGTCCCACGTCGTAAGTCACTCAGCTGGTCAGATATTAGACTAAACATTGTGTCACTTTGGCTCCAACACATCCACGGATGCACATCATCGCTGTCTTATGGACGCGATCATGACCCCCACGCTTCTAAATACAAAGACACACGGTAAGATGTCTGCAGCAGCGAGACAAGACGCTCACTAATCCATGACATCGATTCAGTGCAGTGTTTGACGGCATAACTGAGCATGAAATAAGGCCCCACAATTCAAACAGCTACTTGTTACAGGACGCCGGGCAGAGGGACTCTGGGCAGCAAGCTTTTTGATGTCGATTGAAATACAGTGAGGAGTCAATTTCAATCAAGCAGGCAGCATGTAAGGTCATAATACAACGGATACAGCGATGCACGGAGGTCGACCAGGAGCTGAAGGTGGAGGGTGCGTTCTGGTTTCAGCCTCTGGACAGATTAGACTAACAAAGCAGCGCCATGAGATAAGACAACAACTATCTCTGTGATGTTCTTTGTAATGCCATTTACTGTTTTGCAAACGCGTTATTTGAATGCATGTTGAAAAAGAGACGTGCAGAGGTGGAGAGGGAACATCTGAATGTTTTCTGCTCATTTTCCGCCTCAGTACGTGCATTTAAGTTTTAGTTTTAGTGCCTCGGTGTGTCATCGCTCGACAACTTTGTTTAAACTTAACTACAAGAGATGTGCATCTCAACTCCTAATGCTGATACAAGAGACATCCAGGGCTTATAGTCTGAATAAATCTACGCCACTGAGAGCAGTCAGGAGGCTTTTTAACAGAATTCAAGATTGTCAATTCCACCTTCGCTGTCGTCATGTAGCGCCTTGACCGGCAGAGTCTTCAGTTCCTGCTATGAAGCTAGTATTCTGGAACAAACTATTTTCTATTCTAAATTGCATTCCCTACACTACACAGCACGGGTTGTATTTTCAATGTGCTCTCTTCCCTCTCTACCCCATAACACACACACACACACACACACACACACACACACACACACACACACACACACACACACACACACACACACACACACACTGGAAGACATAGTGGAGGCACTCCTCAGCGACTCTCAGTAATAAAAGTCGAGCACGATTTGAAAAGGCCCTATTGTGGCTTCATTCTGTTTTTCCACGAGGGTAGCATTCCTCCCAAATTGGACAAAAGAATTTTAATGGGGCGGCTAATGGACTGTGATTAGATAGGAGGAGAGGGAGCGAGAGAGAGAGGGAAGGAGAGGGAGCGAGAGAGAGGGAAATAGGTGGGCCTTGTTGGGAGTGAGCAGCATGGGGGTCTCAGCGCTGCGATGGGGGGGCTTGAGTTTCATCCATCCAGAGAGAGGGGGCGATGGGCCAGGAGATTACCCCATTTACCTGCAACCTTTGAGGGGGAACTGGAGAGGAGTACAGGGGGTTTTACTGTGGCGGTTGGGTTGCGAGGGGGACACGGGGGACTCCACTCCAAAGGTATATCCGCACATATAGTGGTGGGATGGATGGAAGCCCACCTGCTTTTAGCTGTAAGTGGATTCAGTGTGGCTCAAGTGGCTTAATGCTCTTTCTGTGTTGTTCAAAGAGGCGGCAGGACCGAGCAGCTGTGCGAGCAGGATACAAACACAGCACAACTTAGAGCTCCTGTATGAGAACTGAACGTGTTACTACACACTACACGTTTCTTCTTTGCAGACTAACAAACAGCTTCTACCTGCAGGCTTGTGAATATGCTCCCCCCCCCCCACCTGAACTATGAACACAACTTGGACTATGCATGATGCACTTTGTTGTCTGCCTCGCTCGTGCAGTACTAACTCTGTACTGTGAACCTATGTGCAATACTTTTTATATTGTGCACATCTCTGACTTTTAGTTCTTTATCTTTTGCTGTCGGCGGATTAGCAACCGAACTGTCTGTTATCTGTGCATATGACAATAAATGTCTTGAATCTTGACGTATAATTTGCAACTTATTTTTGTGCACGTGAATCTGAATAACATCAGATTCAGTTGTGCTCTGTGTTGAGCTAATGTTAGCATGCTAACACTACGATGGGGATCTGCCACCTGGACTCGTGGTGTTGTCATACTGCATGTATCATCTGGCAAAGACTTGCAGACGTGTGCATTGGATCAACAAATCAGACTGTTCGTATGTCTGTGATCCCGCTGCTGTTTGTGAACATCAACATCACACCAACGTGTTCGTTCACATAACAGCTGTTATAATATAGAAATACAATCTCTCCTCTTAATGTACAGATCTGCCTTCATCTCATCCCGGCACACACACACACACACACACACACACACACACACACACACACACACACACACACCGTCATTCTTTCCTAAATTGGATAGAGACACTGCCATGCGATATTTACATAAGTAATAACAGGCGGCTGCTCCGGAGGCCAGCAGCTCCTATCTCACAGCACAGGATGGGTAATTGCTATTTTGGCACTGAGGTGCTACCTGTGTGTGTGCTTAAGTGTGTGTACGTGTGTGTGTGTGTGTGTGTGTGTGTGTGTTTGTGTGGGATCGTCTGAATAAGAATCAAAGTAAGAGTGGTGAATTTATTTGGGATTTGTGTGTGTAAAGCGTGCATGTTTGGATTCTGACAGAATCAACGTCTTCTTCTTCTCTCTTTATTTGCAGCACATGTCTCGGTGCCTGTCTGTGTTCGTGTGGGTCCAGTGGGAGACAGCAGGCTGCATCTGGAGCTCCTCAGCTTCATATTTGGTGTCGCAGTTTGTTATCAGCACATATTGTCCCATGCTGCAAGTGTGTTGCTGTGTGTCTTAGACGGTTGGTGTGACTGGATCCCCCCCCCCATCTGTGTGTTTGAATGTGCTTATTTCAGGCAAATATGTGGGCAGCTGTCAGTTGTTGTGGATGACTCTGTTTCTCAGTGAATATGTTTTTGTTTGTCTCTGCATGTGCTTCTGGACTGTGTGTCTTGCGTGTTCACGTCCCAGTTAGTGCACTCAGCGTGTGCATGTGTGTCGTTCCTGTTAATCTATACTTTCTATAACCATTTTCATTTGAACATTTATACAAAATGTGGGGACACATGTAGGGTGCAGGGCAGAGGAAGGTTTCTACTGGTGGTGTCAGTGTGTTGTGTGTATGTGTGTGTGAGTACGTGTGTGTAATACTCAGTGGGCTCCACAGCTCTCTCCTCCTCTGTGCAACTCAATAAGCTCTCGCTGCTGTCACTGTGCAGCGGGGGGACTCCATAGCAACCAGCCCACCTTTAGGTGATTACCATGCTCAGTCCTACCTCACCTCCATCTACACCCATGGTGCAAACAACCTGCCCCCAGGAGGAGGAGGAAGAGGAGGAGGAAGAGGAGGAGGAGGAACAAAATACCCTACCTTTGCATTTCTCCGTCTCTGTGCACGATCAGAGGCTCCTGCACTGGAGCTTCGGCTGATAGCTTGTCAGATGAAGGGACTTCTCCGGGAGCCTGCAGAGTAAAAGATGTTCAGTTGTATCTGTTGAAGTGAATCAAATCAAAAGAGAACTTCTTCTCCTGGTGAAAAGCAGACACAGGTTAACATCTGAGCTACGAGATATGTTCTTCTCATCGGGCACTGCTGTAAGAAAGAGTTATTAAAAGCTCCTTCCAGGGAAACACATAGTATTGTATTGAATATGCTTTTTTATTACCTAAGTGTGTTGATGATGATGCAACTCTCTAATCACAACAAACACCAGAAGCCTTTATTTGTTTCAGACAAAGCACTTGTTGCATCATCCAACACACAACGCGGGACCCTCAGCTGAGCAGAGACCCCCGACTACATGTGTATAAAATGTATTTGCATATTAATCTGGACCAATAATAACGTGTAGCGCAGCTTAAAGTATCTGTGGCTAAATATTATATATATATATATATATATATATATATATATATATATATATATATATATATATATATATATATATATATATATATATATATATATAATATATATATATATATATATAATATATAATATTATAGCTCAGTTCATTTATTTGAACAAATATGCAGATTTATTTTTACTAACAACATGTTGGACTCATGTCAGACATGTTGTACTTTGTGCACAACCACAAAAAGCCTTTTGGTTGTGGTTTCTCCTTTAAGGCTAAAGGAGAAACCAGAACATCTTCATGTATTATGTATTGAGGATCCACTTTGTCCAGCGATGAACTTCTTCTCTCCTTCCAATTCCTCGGGGTATCTGCAGATACAAATCACCTCCCGGCTTGGAAGCAGAGACCCTGCAGAACTCAGTGAATGCAATGAACAGCAGAAATGTTTTTTAATTACATCCATGAGGAATGTGTATTGGATGTGGGTCAGTCACATCTGGCTGATGCCCAAGCCTCTTGGGGATTATCGTCAGCTTGAGTTCAGCTATTGTTTGTGCAAATGATGTGTTAAAGCTGCAACCTCAGCGCAGAGAGCAGCAGCAGCAACAAGTCGTTGCAAAGTCTGTCCTTCATCTGAAGCTTTGCAAAATGCGATGTCACTTGTGTTGGAATACAAACATGCTGTGTGAGATTCACAAAGCAGAGAGAAGTTCTCTCACCATGGTACGCTTTTTAATGTGCACTCAGATCGATATGTGTGTGATCCATTAATAACAATCACTGCAGATACCAGCGTTAACACTGACTCACATCTTGTACCACACATCCCAACACACTGTGTCCTCTTGCCTGACTCTCTGAGATTAAACTTTTACACATTTCTGTCCTCTTTATTATTATTTTTTCCTTCTTTGGCATCAATCTATGTAATGCATAATCAGATTTATGAACTCAATCAGTTAAAGACAGCACAGAATGCAAAGCCATTCTCCATCAATAAATCATTTCCTCATTAATGTGCTGGCCTCTCGCCAGTTTTGCGTGTTATTGTTGTGACACTGGGTTCTACTTGGCAGTAAAGTTGGATTGTTTTATGGTTGGAAACAGGAAGTGGGGGCTGTTTGTCACATCAGATGAAGCTGAAGCTTTTTAGGTTAGCAACAATGTCTGTGACTGGTCGCGACAGGAAACGTGTTCTTACTTTTGTAAAGCACTAGTTTAACATCAACAGTACCAGAAGCGTGAGATGATCACAAACAACAGCTGAAGGGCCAAATGCTCATTGTGTGCTGAACTCCCACCAGCCTTCTGTGCCTTCTCTTCATTCTCACCAAATTAGGAAATGACATCAGTCGGAGCACAAACTCCATGACCAACTCACAGCGACGAGTCTGATGGTTCAGCCAAGTGTCAGTTTGCGTGTGACTGTGACGGACGTGTCTACATCTGTGCTCTGAGTCGTAAACTCACAATTAAAACAATAATTCAGAAGGAGACAGAATCTGAACACGAGTTTGCTGAATGCGATGTGCCTGAACACCATTACTAACACAGCAATGCTCGTCCCTCAACGGAAGCATACATATCCTGCACATACATACGCAGGTCGTCACTGCACCACCTCCCTGTCTTCCTATAAGAGAGATGATTAGGCGGCGCTCTGAAAGCGCCTGACACCACGCCATAAATTAATTTTGGGACACCTTAAATCATCTCCCCTGGAGCGCTTATTCCCTTTTGCGGCTGCCAAATGTCTTTCGCGTGTAATCTTTTTCCATAAAAATCCGAAAGCTGCCTAGAGTTGGAGCTGATTTGTAGCTTGTGTTGATGCTTTAAGCATGAAGAGGCTGCGCCGCCACAGACATCTAAATGCATCTAACGGCAGCAGCTTAATCTGGCAGCCAGATGAGAGTTAGCTGGATCGTTACACGGCCCCCTAACAACCCAAAATGATACTTCTACAACAAAACAGTGGGATAAGTGGGTTTTCATGTGGTTACAAAGAGTAATTTGTGACTCTGATACAACTTTGCTACTTTTACGCCTCATAAAACACGATGCAGAAACGTGTAAATCACACACCTTCGTCACAGCCTGTGAAATGAAAGTTACAATTTGCATTTTTTATTTATTTCTATCAGACTTGCCGGAGAAAGGCATGTAGCCTCGATGTGTCTTGATCAGAGAAGTGCTATTACAGAGAAACTCTGTGTGTGAGCACAGACCTCCTGCTGTTATGTCTCAAACAAGTGGCATTTCCCAAAACAGCTCAGGCCTGGGAACTGAAGGGTGGGCGAACAACAGGGTAGACTCAACAGCGGTCCGCTTTGAAAACACACAGGTAATTCTGAAATGACACAAAGGGTCTCCTGCAGCCCGGCTCCTTTTCGACAACCACAGAGAGAGAGCGCGCCCGCTGGGCTTCACCGCCGGGCCTGCCGTGATCTTATCGACTGACACGCTGCCGTCAGGGGGCAAAGAGCTGGGTGGCAGGGGCACACATAGGTCAGATGACAGGCGGCGACGTGAATCTGGGCATGAGGCTGCATGATGGATGGAGGGTGGAGGGTTTCAGAGGCGAGACCCCCCCCCCCCCTTCAGGCAAAACATTGTTTTTAATGCACTGCTGAATTTTGAGAATTTGGGCTGTTTTGCTTCCATAAAACAAACATTTAGGAGATTTGTGTCTGCAGAAAAGATAACACCACATCATGTCTCATTTGCATATTTAAACATTACATTTCAGAAAACTTGTAATATAAAACATAATTGTCTTAATGTCAGTATTAAACTGGGGAAGTTTCAAGGTGACATCTATCAGTTAAATGTTTTACTCTATCCCCTGTAGTATCTTTACGATGGTGTGCTAATCATGGACACTGAGCAGGGCTGTAAACCACTCTGGAGGACAGTGTCTGCCAAATGCTTTACATTTAAATGTAAATAGGAAAGGAAAGCGACCGGTCAAGCAGCAGTTCAGTAGATTAGCATGATGCGAGTCAGACTTTATGCTACATGGACGCAGCCTCGGGCTGTCCTGTGGAGATAAACAGTGGACGCACACGATGAGAAATGCTGTGAACAGATAGAAGCTAAGTATTGACGAGGAGACCTGCGGTACAAAGCCATGCACTCGGAGAACTCTGGAGGTAATATTGTTGCACTGCTGACAGATTTATACGTTTGAAATGGATCATCAGCAATTCACGTTGTCATTTATGGACTTTAAATTAGTTTGCAATTAACAGGAGATTTATGTGACTGCAGAATGTCCTCAGGAGATTTGGAAGATCAGAGGCAAAGGAACAACCAAGTCCCATCGTGTCGTAGGACACAGAAGAAGTGTATCTCTCGTGTGCACGACTGCATCCTTGTGTTTGTGTGAGCAATATTTCCAGTTCAGTGGATTTTATCTCATCTCTGACATTCCAGCTCAGAGCTGCTCTCCTGCTGCTTCTTTGATCTCCTCTCCCCTTTCTGCTCGGGTCTCCTCCGACTCCCACTCGCTCTGACCTCCGGGGACCGTCTTCCTGACTGCGGGCCCGAGGATCACCGCGTGAAGCAGGGGATCCGAAGGCGGTGGGCAGGGCCCATAGCCTGGGGGGTCACAGGCCGGCAGGAGGGACTTTAGGGGCTTAAGTTGAAAACAATGGACCAAACTGTAGTCAGGGAGGTGGGAGAAGATGAGAGGGGGAGGCGGGGTCGGAGGGGTTTTTGCTTTGTTGACAATAAATGTGCACTTCCTGAGTGCACGTGAGAGATGGTCTCAGGGTGTTTTGAATTGATAACTTTTGTCTCTTGACTTCCGGTCGCTCTCGGTGTCTACTGTAAACACAAGTCGAAGGTCTCGGCCGTAATTGGTTCCCATGACTCACTATAAATGTACCAAAGTTGGGAAAACACTACTTACAACCCAGACACTGGATTAAATAAACAATCTTAGCCACCAGGGCTGAGGCACAACCTTCTGGCTCTATGCATAAGCTGCCTCTGTGGGCCCCTTCCTCTCTTTATGTCTCTCTCACATCGTTTTCCAAATTAATTACTGCAACAACTGTACACATGAATCTGCCCTGCGTACTTTTCTTCTCACTTTTCAGGCACAACGTTACTATCAGAGTTATTAGCACGATGATGCATGGTATTACGTCGTTGGAAAGGCCGTAGTTACACACACACTGTCTCACATGTAGGTGCAGAGTGAAGCCTGCACACTGGCTCCAAAACACCAAACCATTTATTTAAGCAGATAACGTTTCAATCAATCGTCATCGGGTCAAAATGTTTAATAATGGTGACCGCAATATATATATATATATATATATATATATATATATATATATATATATATATATATATATCCAGCACATACCAGGATAGACACTATTTTATTAACATATTTAAAAGTGTCAGCGTGTGAATGGATAAGAAGACGTTTGTTTTCAGGGTTTCCATGGGAATGAGGATGGACGAGGGGGGATGTCCGGCAGGTGAAGGTAAAAGCTGGTGGCTGGTGAAACGCGGTGGAGGAAGCAGGAAGGAGGGCTGGATGTGAACGTAGTTGATGAAGCTATCTATAAAAGCTAACAACGTGGCAGATTGGGGTTTCTGAATGGCAGCCAGGGAGATGAGTGAGTGAGCAGGCAATGATGTGAATGTGTGAAGAGCTGGGGTTGAAATACTGCAGGGCGGATGATCTGATGTTTTGCAGGTGTGAGGCCTGGAGCAGGTGAAACAGCTTAGCAGCAATCAGAGAGCCAGCAGGCGAGAGACTGAGTGGAAGAGCCGTGCCCACACACAGACGCAGAGAGAGACCGACGGGGGAGAACTGGAAACAGAACGTTATATGATTAGGATACATTACAAAGTCGTAAGTCTTAATAAGGGAGAGAAAAGGAAAAGGGTTGTGCCAGGAGGGTTTTAGTGGCTCCTTTTTTACCAACTTACAAGGTCACCTGTCGGCACAGAGAAACAGTGTAGGTTAGAAATATAAGAAGATTAGAAAAACGAACTCAAGTCTAATTTGAGATTTTATTTGTTTGCACAATAAAACAAAACAGCAGAAACAAAACAACGAAAGAAAAGATGCAAGTTGTGCAGAGGAGATATAAAAGAAGTGGAATCTCACCTTAATATGTGTTATAAGGAAATACAAAAGTCATGTAGTTACCAAAAATAAACAAACAAGCAAACATAAAGTAATAAATCAAGCAGAAACATAAAATCCCTATTCATTCAATCCATATATATCTATATAGATATATACTGTATCTATGTATATATATATATATATATATATATGTCTATATATATATATATATATAGATATATATATATATATATATGTCTATATATAGACATATATATATATATATATATATATATA
Source organism: Cottoperca gobio (assembly GCF_900634415.1). Lineage (NCBI taxonomy): Eukaryota > Metazoa > Chordata > Actinopteri > Perciformes > Bovichtidae > Cottoperca > Cottoperca gobio. The sequence goes on from NC_041367.1 coordinate 1,614,224, forward strand.
TGTCTATATATAGATATATATATATATCTATATATAGATAGATATATGCATATATATATATATATATATATATATATATATATATATGTCTATATATAGATATATATATATATCTATATATAGATAGATATATGCATATATATATATATATATATATATATATATATATATATATATATATATATATATATATATATATGCATATGTCTATATATAGATATATATATCTATATATAGATAGATATATGCATACATAGATATGTATATATCTATATATGCATTGCTTTAAATATCTCAGAGCAGTTAACAATTCACTAAGCATACATGCATCAAACATCTCAAATATGCAAAATCCAGTTATGTGGAAGGAAAGCACTGAATACATATTTAAACAGATATTAACATAACACACATGAACGCTCCTGTCAAGACTATACCGCTACCAATAAGAAGTTGAACCCACAGTATGTCTACATTTACATAATCTTCGTTTAAAATAAGTGTTTTATTTCATATGTTTTAATTAATCCTCTTGATGTCATAGTCTAAAGAGTAAAGGTGTAAAAACACTTCCTTTGAAGAAGAACTGTATTAATGTCACGTCCTCTTCTTGCAGTTCTAACACGCTCAACTGAGCCAACGTTTCTCAGGGAGTAGCCTACACTGAGCGTTTTACATCCCTGAAATGCACTTTCACTGGGCTACGCTAGGAATACCCTCTTTTGATATCATATGGTTATCTGACCTCGTGACCCTGAATATTAACTACTAAAAGATCTGCTCAGGAAAACTGATCTAATGAGCGCTAGCAGCTATGACTGCTAACTGCTATGACTGCTAACTGCTAGACTGCTAACTGCTATGACTGCTAACTGCTATGACTGCTAACTGCTATGACTGCTAACTGCTACCAGTGCTAGCAGCTATGACTGGTAGCTATGACTACTAGCAGCTATGACTACTAACTGCTATGACTGCTAGCAGCTATGACTGCTAACTGCTATGCCTGCTAACTGCTATGACTGCTAACTGCTACCACTGCTAGCAGCTATGACTGGTAGCTATGACTGCTAGCAGCTATGACTACTAACTGCTATGACTGCTAGCAGCTATGACTGTTAACTGCTATGACTGCTAGCAGCTATGACTGCTAACTGCTATGACTGCTAGCAGCTATGACTGTTAACTGCTATGACTGCTAGCAGCTATGACTGGTAGCTATGACTGCTAGCAGCTATGACTGCTAACTGCTATGCCTGCTAACTGCTACCACTGCTAGCAGCTATGACTGGTAGCTATGACTGCTAGCAGCTATGACTACTAACTGCTATGACTGCTAGCAGCTATGACTGTTAACTGCTATGACTGCTAGCAGCTATGACTGTTAACTGCTATGACTGCTAGCAGCTATGACTGCTTAACTGCTATGACTGCTAGCAGCTATGACTGTTAACTGCTATGACTGCTAGCAGCTATGACTGCTAACTGCTAGCAGCTGATTTTTGTAAGGCTGCTGTGCAAGAAAGTCTCTCATCTTCATTCAGCTACACCGGTCCTCAACGCTATACCCTACATTATATTGTAAAATTGGTCAAATGTTTGCTAAAATGCGGCGAGTGATCAAAGGTGATCAAAAGCAGAAAAAGTCAACCTACCCAAACATATAAAGAAAATAATTTCAGATGTGATTCAACAGACTGACTCCCTGAGTGAGAGAGTTAAAAGTCAAAACTCAATGATATCTATTTGTTATTAAAGGCGATAGGAGTCCCACATATTAGAAAATTGGTCTAAAGCACATTTATGCTGGGGTTTGTCAACAAAGCAAACAAAAACCCCTCCGACCCCGCCTCCCCAGCACAAGTTTGTGTGAGTTTATCTGATTGAGCTTGTGTGTGTGTGTGTGTGTGTGTGTGTGTGTGCGCGTGTGTGTGCCTGCTCAAGCAAAAAATGTGGAGTCGGTGTGCATGATTGGCACACAATGCAGATGTGTGGGCAGCAGATGCCATCTGGAGAAAGCGGAGTGGGCTGGTGGAGGATGGGGAAGGGGAAGGGGAGGGGGCGGCGTGGTGGTGGTGGTGGGGGGGTGCTCCGCCACTTTCCAATCGAAAGAAAAAGCCGATGGTTTGACAGGAAGATAAAGGGAAACGATGGGAGTGTAATCAATCAAAAACACTGTGACACAAATTAAGGAAGACAAGAGACACAATCCACCCACTCGCACCCTGTCCCGACCACCATCACAGTCCACCATTGTCGATACGCAACACTTTTTGGTTGGTTGAAAAGATCAAATGCGGCCCTCCAGGTGCCCCTCTGGCTTTCAGAGGTTGCCAGGCTCGTTGTCAGGGGAGAAAAAAGGGAGAAAGTGCCCTTCATCTGGGGATGTAGTATTGCACAATCAATGTTCGGGGTAAATTGGCCAATTTTGGTAGAGCACCAGGTGCTTTGTCTGCTTCATTACACCGGTGGAGATACTTCCTCAGGAGAGACCATGACCCCACAAAGGCACAGTATCCCGTCCGCAGGAGGCTCTCATAAACCCACAAACACCTCTCCATTTATTCCCAAATCAGACTCATTCTTCTTGACCTAACATCATATCCTTGAGCAATCCAAGATCTGGACTCCATCGCTCCATCTCAGACCAGCTATACATAAAGAAAACACTATACTCTCTTTCTTTGAGTGGCATCTGTGAGGGAAAAACAAAGACGCACTATGTCTGGAGAAGCATTTGAGACAATGACTGGTCCATTCACAGTGAGCTCACCCCTATGAGAAAACTCCTACATAGTGTAGGAGCAGAAATAAGTATATCGTAGCCAAGTCTTAAAAGCTTAGGTTGTTACGGAAGCTACAACAAGGCATGTGAACAAGAGCGCTTGGGATCTGCAAAATGTGGATGCTAGAGGCTACAGACAATATTTCAAATTCATACAAAGACACTTTCATATATGTCTGTATATATATATATATATATATATATATATATATATATATATATATATATATATATATATGACTCTGTAATGAGATGAGAAGAAAAAGTAGATGCAGATACCTGCTGAGTGGGACACAACGTCTTATAGCCTGACTGTCCCACCAGCACAAACAGGTTTCTGAGGACAAACAAAGCGGCCTAAATTCAAAATGCATGGGGCTTTATTTAAATTTTAAAGATAGATTTCACATGAGAGAAATAACAATATTTAGATACTTTTTTGATTCATGTGATAGAGTTCTGTTTTGACTTCGAACCCTCGAAAGAGCAGCAGCCCAGGGACTCTGAAGAAGACACACTATTATAAATGTGCTGGCTGTGGAAGGCTATCTGTAGTCAGTGTGTGGTGATGCAGAACACCCTAACCTGCCCACACGGTGACAATCTCCTCCGCAGATCATTGAAAGGTTGCATGCCTGCCGGAGCAACGGGCACATCTCATGGGAGCAATAGAAGACCTGTGTAGGAGGACATAAAGGAGTGAGAGCACCCTGGGCAAAACCCCAAACCTGGACACACAGCTGGCTTTTCTCAGACCTGAACAATGCAGCCTTTGTTTGAGAAAAAACTGCAATAAGCAACATCAATTCCTGCACACTATTCACCTTTTGCAGCTCCACAGCACCAGGTCTGCTCTATGCCTTGTATGATGGATGAATCTCTGTGCACATTGCATCATAAATACCCATAAAACCTTGATAGTATTAGAACAATAGCAAGTGACAATAATCCAATACAAGCTCGCCACCGATCTCAAAACAGGCATTGTGAATTTCACAAAGTGCAATACCATGTAATGTTAGGGAGGCCATGCTCAAACTTGTTCTTTAATCCAATTTTGGAGGCAGAACAGGCGTCAGTATCTCCGCTAGGTGGCGACCTTGGTCCGATGCGGCTCACCTTGGACAGCGCTGCGCTTGACTGGAGCCAGACTACATGCAGGATCAGCAGCACAGTGTGAGTGCTGAGGAACACAGAGGACACAAACTGACGCATTGCATTTTACTCGTATAAATACATAGTTGGGGAGCAGTTTTGTATTTTTCATTTAAAGTTAAGGAGACAGTGATTGAAGCAGACCTTTCTTAACAAACTCAGTGCTCTGTTTGGAATCCAGGCAGCGCGCACACACATTTCAACACTTCGTTTTCACCACTGTTGACTAAAAGGACATTTCCCCCGCAGTTTATTCGTGTAATGTCAATCGGTGACTCAGAGTTATGGAGTTTTTTATCGCCTTTGTACCTCCGTGGCAAATGTGGAGAAATGCCACCTCACGCTATCACCATCTCCTCGTATCTCTGACTGGTGTCCACTGGTAAATGAGAGTGAATTGTTTGGGGTGTGCAGGGGGGTAATGATTATTCTCCCCACTAACCCCCCCGTTCATTACGTTTCCTATATGGATTGACTGGGTCCCGCGTCAGAGCGCACAGAGTAGACCCGCCTCCTGGCTGTGGTGCGCTCGTTGCGTCTCTCTCACCCTGTCCGCTTCAAACCCATATTCCACTGGGAAAGAGAGAGAGAGGGAGAGAGAGGGAGAGAGAGAGAGCAGGACCTGGGAGAAGAGAACGAAAGAAAAAGAGGAGAGAAAAACGGACCAACAACGATACAAATGGCACTCATGGCAGGGATTTTGTTCACGGCCAGTTTTCTTGTTTTTGGGATTTCTACATTTATTTCGACGGCACGGATATACCCCCCAAATGAAGGTAAGGTTGTTGTAGGAAAAAACTGCCGCGGACTTCTGAATTCATCCCCGCTCCGTGTCCCTGTGTGTTTGCGCTGCGGAGCCTCACTCCGTGGCCCCTAGTTGCGAGTGCGTGGAGCCGTGATGAGTTTAATGGTGGAAAACACCGACGGTCACCTTTACGCAGCGACTTTTGTGGGCTTTTATGTGAACGCAACTGGAATGAGAAGTGGCTGCCCAAATGCGCATAGGCTGTTTTGGTCTCGGGCTTTGGATCGTGCCAGCTGCCGAAAGCCTGGAGCAGGAATACTTGCAGCCCCGATACGTGCTGATCTCTCTGTTAAGAGAGAAGGTCAAGACACTTTCTGTTTGAAAAGTTCAATGTTGCGTAGCATGTAGTTAACGGACATGTCTTTATAAAATACATTAGGTATATTTACGAGTCAGGGGGAGACTGGCAAATTCGGCACACACCCGACTGGCCGAGCAGCTCTTTATTTATCAATTTCAGAATAGCTCCCAGTGATCGCTCCAGCTGAGGGTTTCGGTGGAAGGTGATTATGGGAATAAGTAATTGTAAAAGTTGAATTGTGCTGAATTAGATACACGCCCAATTAAATACATATTTTCAGGTTTACTGAAAAGCCAAACATTGAAGTGCAAGATGTTTAAAGCGAGCACGGTGTGTCCTTCACCAAACTACAGCTCGGGAGGTTTCGGCACTACAGTTGCCTGCTCGGGGTCCCGGGGAGCATGTCTCCAGTTTCAAAATGTTAGGCCCGATACAGGTTATAGATACACTGCTCTCCAGTGCAAACACTAATACATTAAGGACTTTGTGTTATTTAAACTCATCCCACAGATGCAGAGTCTGTCTCCTGCAGGATGATGTTTCTGTATCTGCTCGGCACTGAGCTGTTCGACACAACAAGTCCACAGTGCTGCAGCCCGGGCTCAGGGAACTTCACTATGAAACTAATGCTTCCAATATCAAATGGACCAGTCTGTTCAGTACCGAATAATTTATACCGTGGACTTACATAACGGGATGATTTATGAATTCACACTGAGCAGCTGATTGAGCATTTAACTCCCCCTGAATTCAATCTCAAATATAGGTAGCCTATAATAAAGGACATTTAGTTTTTTTAATTATTGCTTCACATGCATAATGTTTGACTTTTTCTCAAAAAAAATATAGTGTGATCAGCCTGTTGGTCTGTCGGAGGGTTTTTTAAATGCGTTTTGTTTTTCAAAGACCAAGTTTATGCACACGGCTCCTTAATTGATTCCGATCGCATCGAACGTGCTTCAGGCCGACGGCTGAGCAAAATGAAATAGTATTTATTTAAAGACTCTGGGGAAAGACATCTTTCTTAGAAAATCTTTATCTTAACGAAAATCAATCAAAACGACATGCGTTAGGCACAGCAGGGAATTACGCATAACAAAACATTTACAAGACTCGATGGCCTGCAGTTTGTATCCTCTCTGTGTTCTCACATTCATAATGAGATTATCTTCCTGCTTCGCAGTTATTTCTAATTATTATGTCTTTATTCGAAAACATAGGAACCTGTTTTTCCTTCTCGGTGTTTCCTGATGTTGTGTGAGGACTGAGACTGCATGCTCACTTCTCCTATTCTTGTTTTCCAGTCACGTTATTGGACTCCAGATCTGTACAGGGGGAGCTGGGATGGGTCGCCAATCCAACAGAAGGAGGGGTAAGTTCTGCAAAGAAGTGTCCCCTTGTTAGGACGCATGGTCCCCTATTGAGCAAAAATGGAGAGATAATATCCATTATTGGCAAGAGCTCTGGAGTGGACCGCCAAACAGATACACAGCCCTCTTTGATAAGGTCCAGTCCTGGTGAGCCCTTTATGGGAATATCATTGTTGATGATTTATTGTGCAGCTGTCTGCACTGTAGGGGTATTAGGCTCAGGTGAGATCAAGGCATAACTTCCAGAATCTTACACTAAAATATGATAAATTAGAATTTGCCGTTTGTTGTACGATTCTGAGACCCTCTGGAACACCCTCCAGGGCCCCATGAGGTCCCCGGAATCCACTTTGAGAACCACCGGTCTATAGGCAGCCCCCTCAGCCCCAACCACTGCTCTCCCTTTCTCCTCGCTTCCCTTCTCTCTAACCACTCTGTAATGGTCAGATGCAGGGGCCGATACTGCAGCGGGCGTCAGGTTTCCTGAATAGACGGTGGATTGAATCGGTCTTTGTGGAGAAACTTTATATCCCTTTCCACCATTGAGTGGAGGAGAGGGAGAGAGAGAGGGACTTGGCAGCTGAGAGAGGGTCTTCTGAAATGGATGAATAAGGGGGAAAGTGCAGAGGGGTTTAGCTCTTGCCGCAGGACGACTGGATCTCGCTATAAAGCAACGGGGGACAGGGTCGATCAAATACGTGATCCCTCAGTCTAATTGGGATATATACAGTGGCTCAGATAAGAGATGGAACAGGGGCCCCACCGTGGTCACGGCGTGCCACAGGCATTAGGTGGTTAAGGAAAGGTGAGGCACATGCGGTGCCTTAAACAAGTCTCAATTCGATATAGAAATGGCCAAAAATGTATCTGAATGCCATATCTCTAAAAGTAAGTGGTGACCTAAATTAGTAATTGTTCACATTAAACAAATAACAGTGTTTTGCCAGTCAGCAGTAACTCCTCCATTTGTTCTACTTACAGAAATGTGATGATATCTTATGAAAATTCATACAAATTAGCGACAATCGTGTCAACTAATGAACAGGCACCCGGGGGGGGGGGGGGACGACGACGACGACGACGACGACAGCATTTCACCTTGTGCAGCTGTTGCCGGCTCTGCTCGCGAGCTGTACTCGATGAATTTAGCCGGTGCTGCGTTCAGGCTCTCCCCTCGGCCATTTTATCACACACAAGTGATTGACAGGGTCCTGGCAGCCCTGTCAAGCCTGCATTCACCCTCTCATTACGACCAATTGGCCTCATTCTCCCTCTTCCCTGCTATCGGGGAAAGGTGGCGCCTTATCTCAGCGCTGCTTGATTTGCACAACAAAAGGCCGGCTAAAGGAAGAGAGCAGAGTGGAACAGAACAGCAGGAAATGATAGACATTTTCTCAAATCATACAGCCGCAGCTATGTTTAGCATTATCCCACCCTCCTCCAGGGAAATAAGGCTTTAATCCAGATTGTTTATGATAAGGCGTCAAATCAAATCTGGCAGCACATCCCATATCTTCCACTCTTCCATTATGACTTCTTTTAATACAGTTTTTTAAACGGTTGAAGCGATGGCAGCCAAAGGCCTGTCTGCTCTTGTTTACAGCCCAGCTCAGTCAAAGACTCTATTTAAAACACACGGTGAAAGACTTAAGGGAACGCACCGCTTTGAGCCTCTCAAGACATGCTCGTATTTGCTCAAGAGTGATCTGTGGAGAGGGAAACTTTATCATAAGTAAAACAAACATTCCCTCCTGGCAAAAATAAGCTTGGATAACGTAATCCATGCGCCCCACATCAGCGTATCCCTCGCTCTCCTTCGAGTTGATACTAACAACAACAGGGAACATGTGTGCCTCTGTCTCCCAGTCCCCGTCATGTATGCTGATGCAAAGCAGGCGCACATTAGATCATTAGCATTGATTCCAGACTTTAGTTTTTTGCATCCACATAATCCAGTTTTCTTTTTTTCCCTGATACCCTGAGCCATGCACGTTGTGTGTGTGTGTGTGTGTGTGTGTGTGTGTGTGTGTGTGTGTGTGTGTGTGTGTGTGTGTAAAGATGATTTTGTATACAATTCCCAAAGTAATTGAAGTGTAGGCATTACAGAGGCATATAACTAATTACAAATTTAATTTCTTGCAGTTGAGGGGAAGCCATGAATATTAATATCTTTATGATTCTATATTAGGACCTAACAAGTCTATTAGGTGCCATTCATAAAATATGCATTAAGTTTAGCCATCAATTAATTGCTCTGCTGAGACTCAAATATTGACTAATCTGTCTTGCGTGCTCTTTTGCACAGTATCTCTCGTTCTCGGCTCCTGGTCATGTGTGATATTTACATTTATGTGTCTCTGTTATCTCAACCTTTAACAAGTCTACCGTGACACTGTTATAGTATTTTACAACTTTGCTAAACATAATTCAGTAATTTGCAGGTTTAAGAATATCCTTGTAACATGTTTTATTGTTGTTTCTTTTCCCCAGTGGGAGGAAGTGAGCATTATGGATGAAAAGAACATTCCCATCCGGACGTACCAGGTGTGTAACGTCATGGAGCCAAACCAGAACAACTGGCTCCGCACTGACTGGATCCCCCGAGGCGGTGCCCAGCGCGTCTACATTGAGATCAAGTTCACCCTCCGGGACTGCAACAGCCTCCCGGGTGTCATGGGAACCTGCAAGGAAACCTTCAATCTTTACTACTACGAGTCCAACAACGACAAGGAGCGCTACATCCGCGAGAACCAGTTTGGCAAGATCGACACCATCGCCGCGGACGAGAGCTTCACGCAGGTGGACATCGGTGATCGCATCATGAAGCTGAACACAGAGGTCCGAGATGTGGGCGCCTTGACCCGGAAGGGCTTCTATTTGGCCTTCCAGGATGTTGGAGCGTGCATTGCGCTTGTGTCCGTCAGGGTCTTCTACAAAAAATGTCCATTGGCGGTGCGTAACTTGGCCCAGTTTCCCGACACCATCACTGGAGCCGATACCTCGTCGCTTGTGGAAGTGCGTGGCTCATGCGTGGATAATTCAGAGGAGAAGGAGGTTCCCAAGATGTACTGCGGGGCGGACGGAGAGTGGCTGGTGCCCATTGGGAATTGCCTGTGTAACCCCGGATACGAGGAGCGCAATGCAGAATGCCAAGGTAAAGAACTGACATTTGTCTTGTGTTTGTTAGGACTGCCTGTTTCTCAGTTCTCTATTTATAGATCACTCTCTCCCTTCAGAGAGAGCCGGTCCCGACTGTAACACACCACCTTAATGTCTCCCCTTCTTCTTGCCCTGCGTCTGTCTTCACCCCCAATGCTTTGTTCTCTTTGTCCTTCCCACCCTCGATTCACCCACCTCGCACTCTGTTGGATACTTTTTTACTCCTCGCTCCTCGCCCACTCTCTAAAGTCTTCCTGCCGGTGTCTGGTTGGGTGAGAGAAGCACTGATGATTGTAAATGGAGTAATTAGCAGGCCCACTGGGAGGTGTTGTGCAACAAGAAGCATCCCAGGAGAATTTGTGACACCGGGAGAGGAGGGTGAAGCTCCAACTGGTTCGCACTACTGCTGCGTCTCTTTCTCTTTCTCTTTCTCTTTCTCTTTCTTTCTCTTTGTCTTTCTCTTACTCCCAAAGGAAAACAGATAGACAGTTTTAGAGGAAAGGAAGGAGCGAGAAAGAGTTTAACATTCTGAGCAGGTATGAGAAGAGTGAAAATACACAGCTGTGAGATGGGGTTGAAATAGTGCTATTTGGTAGGGGGGGAATAGCCCTTCCTGGGCGATTATTCTAGTCTCAGCTCACCGTATTCCTACACCAGGCTGTTTGATGAGGTTTTAAGGTCAGTGCAGAGTGCCTCCTTTCAGATATCTTTAAATCAAAAGCATGATAGAGCTTCAGCATGTTGCTGAATTCAAAACATTGCCTTGAAATGCCCATTAAACGTTGCCAATAGAGCTTTCTGAGTAGAACACGTCTCAAGCTTAGGATCTTATGAGGAATGGCATCTTTGATAGACTCTACCCTAATTTAACTTGCGAGTTTCATCGCACAAAGCAGATTGTAGTTTACGCAATGCAGAAGTTTGTTGTGGATAGCATCGAGTAGTATTCTGCAGCTGTTTTGTGGATCACATGCAGCATTTTGCCAAGCCGAGGAGCAGTTGTCAGCTGGCCAGACGAGCGGATGCCAATTCTGCCACCATGGTTTATTGGTATACCTCACCAGCCACCCACCACCATCTCACACACAACAGCTAGCTGCAGCGGTGAGGGGTCAGAGGCTGGGCATGGGTGATTAACAGGGGGACGGACCACTACACCTCTCCTAATTTATGAGGGAGCCTTTATCTTGGAGGACTAATTGCATGACAAACAGGTCTGGTGATTTAGGGCTGGGGCACCGTTGGCTGCTTGGGGGTGGGAAGGCAAATGGATACAAGTGAACTGGGGGTGGGGGGGGGGGGGGGGTGGAGGGGAAGGAAGCCAGAATCCCCTGGATTGTCATGCAATTGAGTATAATGACCTCCTGTCTTAATTCAGAGTATGATCTCTGATCTCACGCCGTATCATAACATTCTCCTGCAGCATTAAAATGGACTCCTTATCTCTTCTCTTTAGTTTCAGTTGAAATAAATATCCGTTACTCTCCAAACGTCGCAGTAAAGGATTTGGAAACCTTATTCTTTTAAGACTAATGCAGTCTCGTAGTGTCCGCCAGCCACTGAGCTGGCAGTGTTGCTTTTCAAGCCAATACATCCATTCAGTTCCCATATCACTGCATCTGCTTTAGTGTGTTTGAGTTTACACACAGCACATCATCTACATTCACTTTTAGCTTCAATTACACTGTTTAAAAAGTTTCTTAGCATTTCACTTCTAATTTGAAGCGGGATAATACGCGTTGGGTTTGACGCTGCGTGGCTGCCTGAGGCGTCATCGTGGGTCCGATCCCGCGACTGTAGGGTTAAAGGTGCTGGATACTGTCAGGCTTCAAGTGCACTGATGAGCTGGTTAATATTCCATAATGTGACAGGCTCTACGGGAGAGCGGCTCCTCTCCTATACGACCGTGTTGACCAAGGGACGGGAGCTGGATTGGGGCGGGGTGGGGTGGGGGGGCGGGGGTATATATAGGGAGAATTGTGGGCTAAGGTGTTAATACTGTTTTTTCTTGACATATTAAAAAGTTCAAACAAGTGTATGAGAGTGTGTCTGCTTACACTAAAAACACCCGAAACTTTCTTTTTAAAGGTTTTCTATGGCGCACACACAACCCCAATTGTGTGAGTGTGTGTGTTTGCATACTTGTGTGTCTGCGCTTGTCTTGTATACGTGCGGGGTTAAAAGGGCACCTTGGCCCCTGGTTCCCAGCCCAGGATGAATGGACTCTCCTCCATCATTGTTTGGGGCAGCAGCGGAGCCGACTGAGGCTAGGGATGTTTGGGGGGGGGGGGTGAAAGGGGTAGAGGGGGGGGGGGGGGGGGGCGGTTGCAGGGCACATAGGAATTGTATTCTCCACCCCTGGCAGAGGTCAGGGGTCATCCCCTTCTGCATCCATCTTACTGCTTCGTCTGACAGGCTCCTGGATCCAAGATTGATTAAGACGTCAGGAATTTTGACAGCTGTGGCGGGGGGGTTGGGGTGAGGGTGGGGGTGGGGGGGGGAGTATGTGTCTGTGCTCGAGGTGGGCCAAGGGTGGCCAGGGTGTAAACCCAGGGGCCAATGCAAGATGGGCTACCAGGCCACTGAGGGCCAAGAGGCCCCCTGATCTAAGGAGATCTGTTTGCATTTGGGATCCCTTTCCCTGTTAACCTCCTCCCCCCACATGCTCTGTTGTTGAAGGGGGGGTGGTCCGGAAGGGCCTTCGCTCCTCGTCTGGTGAGGGGGTCACTACTGTTGGAGGGTGGGGGAGAGATTAGCGAGAACTACGTATGTCATTATGGGGAAATGATAATTAGCATAACTGTTTTTTTTGTCGAGCGAGAGACACAGACGGTTTGTCTGGCAGCAGTTCTGCCTCAGCAGAGCGATGATGTGTGTTTATAGGAAAATCAGCAAATATCAACTTGTGTGTGTGTGTGTGTGTGTGTGTGTGTGTGTGTGTGTGTGTGTGTGTGTGTGTATGCGTGTGTGTGTGTGTGTGTGTTTGTTTGTTTCCCTCAAGTTTTATTTGTTGGCATGTGTGTTTGTTAAGTATATAGCTCGGTTGAGGCGTGAAGGTGACAGACACTTTTCACACTGAAGAATTCTAGCTGTTAAACACAATCAACACACACACACACACACACACACACACACACACACACACACACACACACACACACACACACACACTCACTAATGGTATCTAACATCGCCTCAACTTCAGGAAGTAAGTTAACGCTGACATTCTTGAATTCTTTATCTTTTGAATTTTTATCGTTTCGTTTTTTATATTAATTCCTTTTGCACATTTTATCTTTTTGTTCTGATCCTATTAATTTAATACAGAATGCTTCTGTTCTAAGATTAATTCTTCATTAAAGCAACTTTTAACTTTTAACCTGTGTGTGTGTGTGTGTGTGTGTGTGTGTGTGTGTGTGTGTGTGTGTTCCCTCTCAACCTGTTTGCATGTGTGTATGTGGATAACGACTTTGGGCCTTGTTGTGATGTGTGTGTAGTGTGTGATCGGAGCATTTTCTCACCTATTTGCCCCCCCCCCCTCTCAACACTCTTTTATTCCCAGCAGTCTTTGCTGAGCTGGAAACTCTCATTCATATTGGATTAAGAGGTTTTAGGGATGAAGTTTCTCTCCTGCGCTGCTCGCTGTGTGTGTATCTGGGTCTTTCTCTCTCTCTCTGTTGACAGTGTTAAATATGCGCTTGGGAGCATCATTCTAAATTCACCACGTAATTCTATTTAGCCCGCCGGTCCCTGATGGCTTTAAATACACAGACTCAGTCCCTTGCTCTTCCTCTCCCCCCCTCTCTTCTGCATTCACACAAATTAAGTATTTGCATCTTCTTCTTCTTTCTGTGTCTTCATCTCCCTCCATGTGTCCTCTCACACACTTTTCTCTCCTCCTCTCTGCTCCGGCAGTCGAGGTGGTTAGTGTTCGTCTCTGTCTCTGGTGGCGGCAGCAGGACGTGGGCTGAGTAATGAGATTACCTTCACTGCTGGGGAGGGAGGCAGCTCTGAGCAGCACACAGAACATCATCACCTCTCATTGTTCCCACAAACACACAAACCTGAATAATACAAATCCAGACACATGCAGGGAAAGATGTCTTAGATGACCAATATGCGCACGCACACACACACGGACGGCCGAGCATGCATGCTCACACTGACACACAGATCCAGGCGCACACACATGTAACGAAGGAACATGTAAAGTAACAGACTCAAGTGCACACACACATTTATAAATATGTATAGCACACACACACTCAGAGCTGAGCAGAGTGGAGGTGGATGTGCTCGTCACTCTCGCTGCCACCAGAGAGGCTCATGTTGTGCTGCTGAGAGAGACGAGGAATCTATTACAACAGGAAACAACAACAACGAGAGAAAGAGGACCAAATGTCTCGTGAGCAATCCTCCGCCACTCTCCTCTTCCTGCTGACATGATTGCTTAAAGCATTTTCTTTTATATTCTGTTCTTGTTTGGCTCCTCAAATGATGACGAACAAGTCCTCTCAACACGGTCTGCAGGGAGGGAGGGGGGGGGGGGGGGCAGTGGTAATTCAGCCGTCATTAGCTGAGGTGCTGAAATGTTTTTCCTGCTCGGGCCGCGGTCCTGCCTCGGTGTTTGTTCCCTTTGCAGTTCTCGACACTCATCACCCGTCTCTCGTTCCCCTCGCGGTGCCCTGCTGAGGGCAGGAAGCCACCAGTGATGGAGCGTGACCCGGGGGCTGATCGTGCTCCCACAGGGGCCGTGTGTCGGGATACGCTGCCCCCGACATCTACAAGTCATTTATCTCCTACTGAGTTTTAAAAGCTCATTTTCTCTTATGAAAATCAAGCTTCTCTTCAACACAGTGTGCAGCAGCGAGCTCTGTCGAACTTCATCAGATACTTTTCACTTCTGGATCGTGCTAAATAAAATGTTACGATAACAACTTTTAATAAACTTCAGTGATTATCTGACGCGATGTGAGATCATGTCACTGGTTTCAAATGGAGTTAAAGGCGACAAGTGTTCATTACGTTCTTCACATACATCTTTAATTAAATCTGGCTTTTTTCTTCAAATTGAGAATAAAAATGTAACAATTGAATTATTGCAACAGGACAGAATGGAGTTATTAGTGCACATCATGTACACATCAGATCAGTTCATATACTGTATCTCCAAAACTAAATGAATAAATAAACTTTTAATGATCTTTGGAAAACAGAAATGTGTCCGAGCACTTAATAATAATTAATCCTCTGGGTGTTAAAATAATGTTTTTCAGTGCAATCTCAAAAGACCTTGGAGGCTCTGTGCAGATAAGTGCAGAAGTTAGACTCCTATTATCAGGTAATGTGGAGTGAGCTCACATGATCTGTTATAGTGCTCCGAGCATCGCCGTCAGCTGCCATCAGCAACATTTGGCTGTGGAAGTGTCAGAAGGAGCTTTAACAGGATGATAAAATGTCTCTCTCCTCTCATCTTTCTGAAAAGCATCCTCTCTTTGAAGCCCGTGATGGGAAGAGGGAGCGATTAAAGCAGTCAGCAAGCAAATTAGCATGTCAAAAGGCCCTGAATCAATACCCGAGCTCTCTACCAACACAACCCTGCAGTCCTTTCACCCCCCCCCCCCTGTATCTGTCCCTGACGTTCCCCCATTCCTCCGGCTGTTTCCCTTCTTCTCCCTCCATTTTCTCCTGCACACTCTCCCTCTTGCTCTCTTGCCCCTCTCTTTCTCTGTCGTGCACTTACATTTTCCTTCCCCCTCTTCCTCCAACACCTCTTGTTGTCTCCCCCCGCTGACAGAGCGAGAGAAGAGGCCGAGTTTGTAAAGAGAGACGGACGGATGTATAGGCAGAGAAAGACGGACAGAGGGAGAAGTGGACGGCGATCAAGTGGGCATGGGTGGACTGTTTCAGAGCGAGGTTGTGAAAGAGAACGAGGGCCCCTGCCACCGGCTTTGTGCCGACGGGGAGAACGGTCCTCTCTCGCCAAGAAGAGCCGAGGAGATGGAGACGAGGAGGCAAGGAGGGAGGTGCAGGGAGAAAAGGAGACAAAAAACATGGGGGAGAGATTTAGTTCCAGTCTGGCAACCGTACTTTTTCTACACTTCACCCGTCGGTTCACTATTGCACGGAAATCCCTTTGATCTGGTGCAATGTGTTACTGATCACTGAGTGTGTGTGTGTGTGTGTGTGTGTGTGTCCTATATTTATTCTGTGCATCTGTCGCGGCAGACATATCACATGCTGTATCATAAACTTCTATTAACGTTCCAATCGCGTTGCATGATCTGGGGCCGGAGACAAAGCTGCCCGGCGGCTCGTCAGATGGACGGCCGGCCCTCGGTGTCTGACAAAGGGAGGCTGATTGCAAACACCTTGACAATGTTTTTATCTCTCCCTCTCTCTCTCTCTCCTGCTGATTTCTATCTTAAGCTCCCTCCGTCCTGCCGAGGCGATAGTAGGTGGTCTTTTCTTCTCCTTCCTCATCATCCTTTTTCTCAGGGGGCGCAGAGTTCAGTGGCCAAATCAAAGGCTGCTCCGTGGCAATCAGTTAGGGGTTATGACAAAAAGCCTTGCAATAAAGGGCCGCTCTGTAATCTGATGTGCCCTGAGACTGGACGTAGTGCCCATTTTAATGAGCTGAGATCCCCCTTTTCTAATCACGGTGGTGGAGGAAGTGGCACACTGGCTCATTCTCCCTGGAAACACACACACACACACACACACACACACACACACACACACACACACACACACACACACACACACTAAGAATGTGTTAATAAATAGTTTAGTGGACAACATCTGTCACGTTAGATGATATAAAACTGGTATGAATCATCACCACTACGATTATCAGCTGCATTAGATTAAACATTATATATTGATTAAGAGTTGAAGGTCCGATACTGCACGCATGAGGACACAAGTCAACTCCCGCTTCCAAAGTACCTTCAGATAAGAACCATCCAATCACAGAGCTCGCCATCTTGTCCTGCGACTGCGGCGCAGTGTTTGGTTCCCAAATGCAACAAGGAAGTGTTTCAAATCAGCAACTTACACCTGTCCTATTGTCAATCGAGGTTTTTCACAAGGGGAATACTGTGTGTGTGTGTGTGTGTGTGTGTGTGTGTGTGTCCACAGCATTATGTTCCTGCAGGAAGTCACTGCGCTCAGAAATAGGACATAAGCATCTATAAAAGCCACAACTTGACGTCCTGACACTTTTGGACGGGTGTGACATGTATAATAGATGCTTATGTCCTATTTCTTTATCTGGGCGCAGTGACTTCCTGCAGGAACATGATGCTGTGGACACACACACACACACACACTCCTAACACACATTGTATATGCATCTATAGTAGCTTCAGACCAGAACTTTGAGATCAGGTAGCCGACCCCTTGCTGCGAGTACATGTGTATGAACGCCGGCATGCAAACTACATGTGAATCAAGCTCACCATGGGGGTAGCCTGTGAGGTGTAACCTCTCTGTGGGAGAGCTGAAAAGTAATTTGGAGATGTGGAGGTCTAGCAGCTCCGGGGATCCAACGCTGCAGATCCCCAGCCAAAGGCAGAGGTGTGTCCGTGCTAGGGCACGTCTCTGGGATTAGAAACCTTGATCTCCTCTGATCCGTAGTGAGCTGTCAAATACTGCTGGAAGGGGAGGAAGAACAAAAAAAAAGACGGGATCCCTTTAAGGTGCACAGCACCGAAGAATGAGAGCGAAACAGGAGGAGAGAGAAGACAGAGAAGGAGAAGGAGAAGGAGAAGGACAGAGAAGGAGAAGGACAGAGAAGGAGAAGGAGAAGGAGAAGGACAGAGAAGGAGAAGGACAGAGAAGGAGAAGGACAGAGAAGGAGAAGGACAGAGAAGGAGAAGGACAGAGAAGGAGAAGGAGAAGGAGAAGGACAGAGAAGGAGAAGGACAGAGAAGGAGAAGGACAGAGAAGGAGAAGGACAGAGAAGGACAGACAGAACAGAGATTGAGAGGAAAAGAAGGAGGCACGTAGATGTATAAGTAGAGCGTGAATGTGTGTGACAGAGGAAGTGTGTGTACAGAGTGAAGCAGAGAGGAAGATGAATTGACTCCTGTCTACTGGCCCTGATAAACGGCTCGACATGTGAGAGGTGAAGTGGGGGGGTACAGACGGTGATCGCTCTTTGAACAAGCCTAGCGTGGTCGTGTCGCGACCTCTGGCAGCTGCTGATATTACCGTCAATATCACTACCTGTGTGTACCGTGGAACTACTTCCTGCTGAAGAAATAGTGCCAATGAAACGTGTTGATGGCACACTGCGCACTACTCTGCATCAGAGCAGTTTAAACATTTACATTAAAAAGATGTAATGTTGTCGTGCTGCAGAGACGTCATATTCTACACAATCCCACCGTAATCATTAATGTTTTTCATTTAAAACGAAAGTTTTGTCAAAACCGTTCGGCCCCACACACACATTTACAGAATGTATCTTTGAAGCAACACGATGCGCTGGTGTGACGGTGTGAAGAGCCGTGTTCTGCCAGAGAATAAAGGAAGTCATGAACATATTTGTGGCAGCTCTGGAATCCCTGACAAAGCTGTGAAGTGTAGAGTATCACCCTAAGTGGTGAAGGAACCATATAGATAAGGAGAGATAGCAGAACAGGCAGGAAGAGAGCGGCAGACATACTTGGAGTGAAAGCAGGCGACGAGTCCAAGAAATACAAAACATAACAGAAACTCCTCCGGTGTTGCCCACACACTTACTTCAAAGCTCGCTGTGCTTTTGAATCTCACTGGCCTTTGATTGCTTCTTCGCCATCATCGGCGTGTCTGCGTGTCTGTCCGCACATCAAAGCTAAAGGCTGAAATGTTACACATTAGCAGAGTAACCCGGACTAAGCAGCAGCCATTAACCCCGGGCTCCTGTTACACTCCCTGCAGCCCCCCCTGCAAGGCCAGGTTCAACTAGCCTGGGGTTAGGGAGGGCAACGCACACGGCCAACTGCAAAGTTTGTGCACATGGATATCTGCTGCTAACTTTGGAATGCACACACACATCATGCAAAGCCACACCGTGCGAACAGGAGCTGACACAGTTCCAAGTCGGAGGGGGTATCACTTCCACGACAGCAATGACCTCGATCCTGTTTTGAGAGAGAGAGAGAGAGAGAGAGAGAGAGAGAGAGAGAGAGAGAGAGAGAGAGAGAGAGAGAGAGAGGAAAGTGAGGCCTGAGGTCAAAGGTTAAAGCAGTGACAGCCAGAGTGGAGACCAGCAGACCGTTATTGGGCTGACATGAGCTGTTGAAGAGCTAGTGACCCAGGAAAGTTTTTATGTACCCTGACTGAGCACACACACACACACACACACACACACACACACACACACACACACACACACACACACACACACGCACACACACACAGTGCATATAACTGCATGTATTCACACACACAATGCAGGGTTCTCAGACACACACACACCCTCAAGCACACACACGTGCACACACACACAATAGAAGGTGCTTTGAGGCCCCAGACAGGCTGTCGTCTGGGAGCTACAAGTAGATTACCTAAACAAACAACCTAAAAATACCTTCGACCCTTTCCAACCCCTTCCTCACAACCCTCCGAGCCACTTCTGAGAAACCGGCGAGGTTCATGTTAAACTTGCCCCCGAGACCGCAAACAACTAGGTAATTAAATATTTTGTGTGCGTGTTTCTGCACATTTAAGTGTTGACACATGTGCGTGAACTCCGATTTGACGTACCGTGTGTGTGAGGTGTGTTCTTGATTTACTACAGGGATGTAGTCGAGCCGCCGCAGCTCACTTTGACCAAAAGGCAGATTTTCAATTTCCATTTGTGCTGTTTGTCTTTTGAAAAGCCCCGTCTGCTGGCTGGTGGTTACACGTCTTGTTGACATATTTATCTGGATACCGGGCTATGTGATACGGAGGTAAAGGTGTATTTTCACTTTAGGGTGTATGTGATATGGCTCTGTGGTAATGACATCATACCATCGTAGCCACCTGAGGTCCCACAGCTTTGGAAAGCCGGGCAGAGAAGGTGGAAAGAGCTTCAATTTCAATTTACTTGTATCCCAATTATCATTAAATATCAATATTCTGACACTTCCCAGTGTCATTCTATGATTGTTTGTGGTGATTTCAGTGATTTGTTACGTGTTTGTGCTTCAGCGACACTCAAGGTTTACACTTGTTTACTGAATTGGATATGCGGCCACATTGAGACAGCTTCCCAATCGCTTCCTCTTCCTCCTCACTTATTCTTAGTGTGTTTTCCTCACACATCCTGCCTCATTCTCCTTCACTGGCCGCGAGTAAAATAGTTTAGCTCTCCCAATTGTTTAGCGGTGTGTGTCGATGTGAGTGTCCCCTCGCACAACAACATTAGCATACTCCCTCACCTCTCTGCCTTTTCTTTTTTCTTTTCCATAATTGAATTGAAATGCAGCTCTTTTCATTGTAAACAATGTCAGGAAAGCATGCCTGCACACACACACACACACACACACACACACACACACACACACACACACACACACACACACACACACACACACACACACATGTCCAACATGAGACTCCAGCCCCTGAAGACCTTGGGGAAATCGGACCGAGACAATACCTTGACTGAGTTTGTTTACCTCCCATCGTCCCTGCTGTGCTCGTGTCCCCGTGCTCGACCTGCTTTCACAAAGCCCGTGTTGTGGATGTTTGTGTGTCTTCGCATGGCATTGCAAAGTGCATCTGCGTCGTCCAGAGGGCCTTTGAAGGGCTTTGTGTGCACACCTGACAGTGTGCAGGTTGCAGAGGTTTGTAAGCCTCTGGTTATGTATACATCTCTGTCTTGTTTGCCTTGAATTATAGTCCATTACCCACCTGCTGTTCAAACCTTAGGTCATAAAAGGTCCGAGGTGGGTTGGCACCATGCCCGGCTTTGGGTGGTGCCATCCTCCGCGGACCTGGCATGGATGCAAAAGTGGAATCTGAGTGGCCCCCACCCAGTGTTTCACCAAACAAAGATGGATCTGTGTGCTGCCTTGAACCTCTCCCTGTTCTGTCCATCTCTTTCTTTCTGTCTCGTTCTCTTCCTTACATTCACCTTCCCTGCTCTCGTTCTTTAAGGAGTGGTCTTGTCCGTTCTGGGTGGGATACTTTAGATTTGTGCGATATAGCCATTGTACTCATACTCTTTCTTAAGGCCAGGCTGGAGGAATGAGGGAGGAAGTTAAGGCCTGCGTGTCAATAAGAACGTTGAGACGTTGGTGCGCAGGAAGTCTCCAGAACAATATTTCAATTTCTTCAGTTATGTAATCCAAACAGCAACAATATCGGTGGCACCACAGTGCACTCTGAACACAAACAGGGCAGGACATAGTTTGTTAGGCTTCTATATTCACAGCAGACTGTTTCAGAAAGTCTTTTTATACACAAGAAATCAGTTATGAACATATACAATGCTGTACATTAGCACACTTTCAGGCAGCATCCTTCAGCATAAAGCAACATGTGTTTGCCAATAAATGAATATAGCATTTCTCTCGCGCTCAGCGTCTACGTATGTTGTACTTTTTTACAACACATTTTGCTCATCTGCTTCTTTGGCTGCTGCTCCTATGTGTCAGGTACAGACATTTTAATTAGGGCAGTGTCGTGGGCGGCTCTTGTGTGATGGATCGGAGCTGCTGAAAATACAGTTATAAATCATCCGCCATTTGACAGACAAGCTTCTGGCAACTCGTGCACCCCCTGGCACTGGCCACCATTAGCAAAGCCGCTGTGATTGTCAGCAAGGTTGGCGTGTGTGTTATTAACATCGTTAGCCTCGCTGGCTTTTGTTCTTGGCCTTCATTAACACGAGTAAGGATGTCAACCCAGATGTCACTACCCGGCATTTTTGGTTTTGCATTTTAAAGCAGGGTACCACTAGTATGGGACCTTGCCTCCCTCGGTCTAGGTCAAGATGTGTGACGAGTGAATGTCATCAATCACCGTGATCAGTTTCGCTGGCCGTGTGTCCCTCATCCATCAGGCTGATGGGTTACGCTGCCCGTGTGGCTGCGTGTCGCCGTCAGAGCCGGAGGTAATTAATAACCTCAGTGACGGGATTAATGAGTTAACCTGCTCCGCTCTCCTGCTGCTCCAGCGACAGATGCTAATGGTCAGCAGCTAGTTATGCCTGCTAATAGGCCAGAGGCTCAGGTGTATCCACGTGGATGGTCTTTTATTGTCTATATATGTGTCTGGGTCGGAATAGACAGTATATACATGCAAGACTTTGAATGTTTAAAAACAGAACTCCAGGTCGGGACTACAGCCGTGGGGTAAACAAAGCACTGTTGGAATAGTAAACCTTTCTAGCAGGAGTCTCACATGAACACACTGCCTTCCACAGGGAGAAGAAGAGATAGAAGAGACACAAAGGCAGAGGGATACGTCAGAAAGGCAGGTTTAGTAGAGATCGCTGGCTCCTCGAGCTGCAGGAGAAGGAGAGACTCTCCTTGCCCTCAGGTTCCTGAAACCTGATCGCTTCGTTTCTTTGAAAGAGCGGCTTTGTGAGGACGCCTCTGACTGCTCTTCTGAAGAGCGCTCACTGTCTGTTGTGACTAAAAAAGAGTGACCGAGTTTTCATCACCCAAAGAAGATAAAGCGCAGGCTTGAAAGGAGGGGGAAATGGTGAAGCTTGAACTTAATTCTCTTCTTTTGATTATTGGAGAGGCAGTTGTTCTGCCTGGGCAGGCCTAGTTATTGTGCGCCGTGTGCTGGGTGTTATATTCCTGGGGGTTTTTTGGACGGCTATTGTAGCGCAGGTTTGCTCTCATACTTTCAGTCCCCGGTGTGTTGGATACTTTGTTGTGTAGGTTGCAGAATAGCTTGCCTATCAGGCTTTGCATGCGGGTCACTCAAGGTGGGCTGCAGTGGGTGTGTGTGTGGGTAGATGTGGTTTTATTTGGCGGTAGCGTAGGGAACATCCGCGACTGTTCAAAGCCTGGTGTGTGGGTTGTTGCCACTCAGAGGAAAACTTAGCTGGGCTTAAGTTGGCTCGCGTGTGGGTAGCTATCATTGTATCATTAGCTTTTGTGCACCCCTATTTTTTGCAGATGGCTGCGTCGACGATTTTCAACGTTTTCCCCTCCCCTCACGCGGTACAACCAATTCATCCAGCAGAATCCCCACCACACGGACAAAACTACTCATTAACTCCCACAACCCTCTCCCTCCACCCGCGTTGCCCCCTTTCCTCCAAACGTGCTTTAGCTTAGAGACAACAGGGATGGGGCGGGGGAACGACTGACAAAAGGGAAAAAAGACTAAAGCCAGAGATGAGGATTGAATGAGTGAAAGAGCTGCTGGGGGAGAAAAGAGGGAAGAATGCGATGTCCCAGTCTATGAGGGATTCCATTTTTTTTGCCTTTCCAGAATAGAACAGTAAGTCACCAGTCTCTTTGTCTGCGTTTGATCTCTCAGAACAGGGATTTGGCACCTGACAAACCCCTCTCTGTCTGAAAAGAGGCCTGCAGAGAGAAAGCCTAGGAGAGTGGGAGAGAGAGATAGAGGGCGAACGAGAGTGAGAACAAATAATGCAGGAGACTTAGAGAGCGACGGGGCGAAAAAGAAGTGGGTATAAAAAAGATGGTGTGGAAAAATTGGGTTAGACTTTTGAGAGGATATGATGAGGGATTCTCAGCTCACATCCCATAAACACTAAGTACATATGTGTCCATCTGTCTGTATTTGCGTCTTCGTGCGGGATTGCCAGCACTGGCCCGGACAATGATAAATCCAGCAAGTCTTAAGGGAGATTCCTCTCTGAAGCCACGGACTCTTGGACCACCCACTGCTGCGGTCTCTTCCCCTCACACACACACTCACACTCCTAATAGGAAGCAAATTCCCCAGCTTTACTGGGATATCAACCTCTCTTTCCCCTGCACTGCTCCTTTCTGCGGGGCAGTCGCTGCTATAAACAAGTCCTCATATGTTGACATCACATTTTCAAACACATTTTCTGAACTGCAGACTTTTCAAACCGCAGATGAAGGTTTTGTCTTTGGCAAACGGGGATTTGGAGTCGGGATAAGAATTCTGGGACAGCCAGTGGGGACTCTGGGGTCAGCCTGGGACAGCTTAATAATTGACGAGCAAAAACTCATCAACCGTGCACAGTTTGAGGTAGCCTCTTAGACTGTGTCTCTTTAAAGAGGCTCAGGCCCAAAGGCTGTGAAGCATGGGACTCAATTAACTCTCCCTTCAGCTTTTAGCAAGGAGGCATCATCCCAAACAGCTGGTTGACCCCCCTCTCAACTCTGGACACTTTCCTGGTCAGCGCACATGTACAAACCCTAAGAGCAACTCTGTGTCGTGTCACCTGAAGCGGTCATAACCTCTTAAACAATACCCACACATCCCAGTGTCCTTCTGTCTCTGGTGATGAGACTGGGCGTTGAAAGATTGCTTTTAAGATAGAGAGATAACACAAAGCACCTCCTGACTAATCTCTCCCCTTTTATTGCAACCCTGAAGAAAAGAAACGGAGGCTTCACGCACCCCTGCAAGCTACAATCAAAGAGACCCTTAGCTTAGCAATAGTGAGTGAAGCGGCAGGGATTTAGCCCTGATTGACTGAGTGGGAACGAGCAAAGAATGGCTCAGCAGGTAGCAGCTAGCCCTCTCGGTTAACGCCATGCTACCCTAATCCAGCTGCTGGGGGAGAGCGGCTGCGGGGCAAAGAGCCCGACTTAAATACGCCGCCGAGAGAGGGATTTCCCAGTATTTTAGGGGGTTTGTGGATTTATTTTACTGTTTGTACGTATCAGCGTGTTGTGCGGTTGGTGGGATGTGTATTTTTGTTGGAGGATGGACTTCCTCCTCACTGCGGTGCGTGAGGTTAGGCATTGATTTGATTTCTACTGTGGTGAACACATATGGGAGTTTGTTTATGTGACTGTTCTTTTGTATGTAGGATCCCCTGAAGTATTTATGACTGTGGCACTGGAGCCCATGCCTTTCAAATGCATCTGGGTTGTGTGTGTGCCTGGGAAGATATCAAGCCTCTATGTGTGTGTGTGTGTGTGTGAATGTGTGTGTGCAGGCCGGTGGTGTCGCTTTACCCCTGCAGACTATAAGTGTGTAATTATCTGATTTATATTGGGTATGAATTTACCCATCTGTCTCCAATGGGTCTTTACATCATAACAACACAGACACACACACATCCACACACCCACTCTACAAAAACAAACCCAAACCACCGACCCTCTGGCTCCAATACCATTCGCCGCCCACTGCCAAGCACATGGCGGCCTCATTGACTGACAGGCTATTTGGTCCAATCGGTGTTGCGACTGTCTGCGCCGCACCTCTCATAGCATTGTTCTTTTGTCCTCCTCTTCTGGTTCAGTGCTCAGAGGGTGAAACACAACCCTGCTAGGCTTCCTTGGCCATTATAGAAGCCGATAGACGAGGGAGAAACTCCTTGAAACACGAGCCCTCCAATCAAACTGTCACTCAAAGGAAAGGCGAGCACTGTCGCCAAAAGTAAGAAAAGTGTCACTTAGGTTACCATTTCAGATTTAAGTGTGTGTTTAGGTGCATGAGTGTTCGGCAAAAGCGGCCCTGTGAGAGTGACAGAGCTCCCGGAGTGCCAAGTGTGCTGGCATTTGTTTGTTAAATGGTCTGAAATGCCAATGGCTCTGGTTTAATTGCGGCTCCAAGTCTTGCCAATTGAGCATAGCTTGAATTTGTGAGAAAGACAAGAGTTAGTTATTTGATCTTCTCTTTTTGGAAATAGAGAGCTTTATTCCGGTTCCGTTGTTTTTGATAATAGAATGCAGCTTCGTGAGAAAGGGGAGAAGATGGAAACAGAAGACAATGGGAGGATCGGGGACAGAAGACGAAGCCTCTGGGCAACACATTGTTTTCTGGTTGCTAATTGAGTGAAAATGTGCGAGATCACAGAGTTCTCTTCTTCTCTTCCCTTGGAAAACAATTAGTAGATATCAAATGCAATGCTATGGCAACATCGCCTTGTTTACCAAAACCTCAGACAGCCACTTCATGTGCGATACGTATTCTGGATGTAGCTTCCAGATTGATTTCTGGGGATTTTCCCTTCGAGATGTCGTTTTATCAGTCATGCAATTCATGGTTCCTGTGAGATTAACCTTAACCTTCCCTCCAGCATGTTAGCCGTCTCTAATACCTTCCTTTATAGTATAAAGAGCTGTACATTATATATGCATACCTGTGCTTCATCAACTCTCCAAACTTACCCTCTTCTGTGTCCTTGTTGTGTTTCAGCCTGTAAGATCGGTTCCTTCCGAGCCCTGGCCACTGATGGCTCCTGCTCCAAGTGTCCGCTCCACAGCTACTCCGTCAGGGAGGGATCCACCTCCTGCGTCTGCGACAAGGGGTACTTCCGCTCTGAAACGGACCCGGCGTCCATGCCCTGCACCCGTAAGTACACCCACGTGTAGCACGTACAGAACGCACAGGAATACACAACACGCAGTTATATTTGAGTAAGCTGTTTCATTACAAAGCCTGCTGCTGTATACTGTATTAGTGACACAATACTGTTATAGATACGAACACCTAACACACACACACACACACACACACACACACTGTGATTGCTTTTGCCTAAACCTGGTCGTGGATTCTCTCGCTATCTCTCTTGCAATGTAAACCTGAATTACCCCCTCCCAGGCGCAGAGACTTTCTGCACGCACATAAAGCAGGCGGCTGCTGGTTTAATAGGTGTCTTTTGATTCCAGTTGGTACTTAGTGATCAGTCATGGTGACAGAGAACTAATGAGGGTATAAACCGCTGCATCCCAGATTCAGTCTTCCACAGAGAGGCTGCAAAACAAACAGGAGGGCGAGAAAGAGAAAGACAAATAGAGATAAGATGTTCGCGGTGACGTGGAGAGATGGTGGAAAACAAGGGCAGATGGAAAGCTGGATATGTATGCAGAGAACGAACAAGATGTTGTGATAGGGAGAGAGGGTGAAAGAAAAAGGAGGCTAAATACAGGAATGTGTTCATCTCTTTACTGCCTTCTATTACACCCCAGTGTGTGTTCTGTTCCATCCGGCCGTGTGAGTCAACCGCTGGTGAATCTGGTTCTTCCGATCCTCCCCCGACTCCCTGTGATAACAAATACTGTTAACAATCCTGCTGCCTAATGACACCTCTTCCTTTTCCCCTCCCTGAGTCACTGAGCTGAGAGTTCATACACAAAGCACAGAACACACAACACTCGACTCTCGCTTCTAACAGTTCTCATTCTTACATATGACAGACTTTTGTACATGAGTGAGTATGTGTCATAAAACAACTTTAACAACCAAAACATCTGCTAAGTTGCTTAGCTCATAGTTGGCTCGCGTTTTGGCCCGAATGATCTGTCAAGTTCCTGCGGATTCATCACTCAGCAGAACGGTTTATTGAATCCGACGAGCAGCCGAAGCCCTCCTGCAGCACACTGAACTGTCTCAGCAGCAACACGACCGAAAGGCCTCTAATTATTCCCCGGCTGCACGCCATCCATGCAACGTCATAAAGCGTGTTATATTGTGGAACGTTGATCAAGAGTTACACTTGAACTCGATGGTAATCTGAAACATCCTTGATTATTACATGTTGGCTACATATCTGGAGCTGATTGAGTGTCACTAAACACGAAGCAGGTTCTCATTATTATTGTTTGTTGTACAACGAAATAATAATGAATCAACTATATCTGTGTTTTATTGATTCCTCTCTGTTTACATATCCACGACAGATAGAAAAGTGTTTATGAATCTTTTAAACTTAATGTCTGCAACACGATGCAACAGCAACGTTCAGTTGATTAATGGATTATTCTTACAGAGTATTAATCTGTCTCTATTTTAATGGTTGATTAATCATTTAAATACATTTTGTATTCAAGAATTTGCTGCTTTTTCTTGTCCTGAATATAAAAATGTGTTTAATATCTTTGCATTTTGGATTGTTTAAAAACATCAATTAGAAGTTGTTTTACAGTTTTCTGATGTTTAATAATTGGCAGATTTAGTGTTATATGCGGCCCTACAGCACGCCTTGCTCTAAAGTATGTCATCAATGTGGGAGTTTATGATCCACTAAATAGCGCTCATTTTCCTTATTACCCCAAGTCACAGATTCTTTCTGAAAGATAACAATTATTATTTATGTCGGAACATATTCAAAAGCCCTTTTGTGCATCTGCGCTGCAAATGACATTTTCAGAACCTCGTTTTCGTCACGATTTTTGTTTCCTTTATTCTTTTACACAATTTTCACCTGTTTTATTATAAATCTTTATTTAACGCGGAGTGTAAAAATCTATTTTATAGGAGCAGAACCTACAACATGAAACATAGAGCTTGTTTAGTTTTAATGAACATTCATAAATACGCACATATTTTATAAGAAATTAAAGCTAAATGTTAGTGTTTTGCCACATCACTAATAACTTGAGTGACGACGCCTTGTTTTATTGCATGATCCTGGAGCTCATCCCTATTGTCCTGTTAGTCAGTGTGGCATGTCAG
Source organism: Cottoperca gobio (assembly GCF_900634415.1). NCBI lineage: Eukaryota > Metazoa > Chordata > Actinopteri > Perciformes > Bovichtidae > Cottoperca > Cottoperca gobio. The sequence continues at coordinate 1,642,369 of NC_041367.1, forward strand.
TATGGCTGCTGCAAGCAACAGCTGTCACAGCTCATTACTCGGCTTACTTTACAGAGCCGTGCTCTGCGTCTCCACGACTGCTCCAAACTCCACAGTTAGGACCTGAACATTAGCCGGACTCCCTCGTCGACCTCTGCCCCGCCTCGTCAGCCGGCCAACATCTGACCTTTGAACTCTCACCCTGTCTGTCGTCTGCTGTTCTCCTTCCTCGTGCATTTTTATATATATTCACCCACATGTTAGAGCTCTGTAATTACAGCTGTCACTCACACATCGCTCCTCATCCACATCTTGTTTCCACTTTCTCTCTTTCCTTCTTTCAAAACCCACTCAGAGTCACGAACAGAGCGCATGAAGGAAAAAAAACCCCTCTTAAAGTAATTTCCCAGTTTGCCTTGCTGAAGGTCAGGCTGGGAAAGAGCCAGCATCTCTGGTAATTGGGTCTCTGCGTGTGCGTGTGTGTGTGTGTGTGTGTGTGTGTGTGTCTGGGTGGGTAATTGAAAACGCTTTTCCCCCCTCTTAACTCGGAGACTAGCGATGCAACATGATGATTAAAACTGGATGTTGTGTAATTCCGTCATTGTAAGACGTGTTTGTCACTCCTGCGGTATTCTATCTGTCGGCGGCTGATGTGCACCTTCGCAGCATTTGTTCTTTTCATCGGCGATTAATGTGCAATGCATTTGAACACTCGCTTTCCTAGATTAGAAACAGGAGACACCTCCCACACTGAGGATCAATGTGCCTGAGGAGCCTGGCAGGATAAATGTTATACTGGATTACTTCTTCTGTGGTTTATTTTTATGTTTCTTACCCTTGCCTCCTTGTCTATTTTCTCTTACGTTTGTTTTTGTTGTTGCTCTTATACTTATTTGTGAGCCACTTGTGTAGCCATGCTTTGAAAATACATAGATAATACAAAGACATACATATTTTTTAAGATTGTTACGTCACCTGAGGCACATTTTAATATTTTAATATTACGAGCAGATATTTAATATACAACATTTAATTAGTCTTGATAAAGTCAACAGGTAGAAAACATCCCTTTAACACAATGTGCAGCTCAATCAATGCGTAACATACAGTTCAGTGTACAATATTAAAATAAGTTAATAAAAGGCAACACATGAATGAATGTGGGTGAATATAAATACACAGGCCGACACCACAGGGCAGTAATGAGGACCAGGGACAGACACCCGTGGGAGCGGGCTGCTCCACTGCGCTCAGGTTATAGAGGAGGGGGGTGTTCTCCACTTTGGGGTTTCTTTTGGCCCTTGATGTGTTTCTCAGATTTTGTCCAGTTTTCTTAGCGGCGGTTTTGGTAGAGGAAGAGGGAGGGAGTGAGGAATGAAGGCAGGTCGGGGAGGACTCGAGGGGGCATTGAATGAATCCCAGCCGGATGGTAATAGCGAGGTCGATGTTCTGGCCAATTTAGCCTGCTCTTTACCTCGGCCCTGCACAACACTCGGCTAACAATTGCTGATGGAACGAGACAGAAAGAGAGAGGGAGAGATGGAAGAGGGAGAAAGGGGGAGAGCATGCAGAGAGAGAGAGAGAGAGACGGAGGCTGGGAGTGGAGTGAAAATGAGAAAGACAGATTAAAGAAGGGGGCGAAGGAGCGACAGGAAAGAAAGAAATAAGGCTCGGAGCAAATAGCAAGGCCGTAAAATGAAAGGAAAAGTCGAGGAGGGAAAAATAAATCACCAACTTTCTTCAAGAGAATTTCTAAGTCTCCCTCTGGAATCCGCCTGTAAGGAGTGTGAATTTTAAGGCCATGTTGAGCTGACGTTGTACGAAGGTTGTGTGAACGTTGCACCCCAGTCTCCCCCCGCTGCTCTCTCTCTCCCAGGATTAATTACCGGGTGTCAGTCACAGCTGACGGCTCTCCCACGCTCCCATGCTCCCACTGGTGCATTCTGGGAGAGCGACAGGTACAGCCAAAGGTAGTTTGTGAGTATGTGTGTGTGTGGAACGCAGGGAGGAATACTGACAGTCGGTGGAATGTGTTTAAGACTTTATACAGTCATGAAATTATACTGTTGCAACTCTTGCCATAGCAACACAAACAAAACAATCATTTTAATCTGCATTATGAGGACATTGCTGTCATATCAAAGGAATACTTTGAGATTACATCTTGAAAGAGACGTATCTGCTTTGCAAAAAATAAGATAAGAAGATACCACTATCATGTCTGCACGCTCCTATGAAGCTGTGGCCAGGACACGGTTAGCTTAGCTTAGCTTAGCATGAGAGCTGGAAGAAGGGGGAAACAGTTAGCCTGGTTCTGTCCAAAGAAAATACTAAATAATACAAACACATTTTATATATATATATATATATACATATATATACATATATATATATATATATATGTATATATATATATATATATATATATACATATATATACATATATATATATATATATATATATATATATATATATATATATATATATACATATATATTCCTTTTTCCTCTGATCTTAATCTTTAGGCTATGCTAAGCTAAGCTAACTATCTCCTGACTGCAGCGTTAGCGTACAAACACGAGAATGGTATCGATCCTCTCATCTACTTCTCAGTAAGAAAGCAAGTAAGTGAGTTTCCAAACATGTCGAGCTGTTGTCATGTCTTTAAGTGTAAGTAACACATGTCTTCAATTGGAAGCACATCTTCATGTTTTTGATCCCTGAAGATGAAGAGCACACACATTCTCAAACACTGAACATTAGCCTACCTTTGTACTGTTAAGTTTACGACGCCGTGAGTCCAGATAACAGAGTAAAAGCTTCACGGTGCATCTCAGACGGCGAGTGTTGAAAGGGAGCAGAGGTTACATGAACCTAGCACACTGACAAAGGCTCTGTTATAATGACGGTTGGGTGTAGGCACCTTAATTTAGAAAACCCATCTGTAACTTGTTCCCATTGTCTGAGAAGCAAACGGCGAGGATGAGGTGAAAGAGAGAGGGAGGAAAAGTGGGTGCAGAGTAGGGAAGGGGGGGGGGGGACATAGCTTTATCACAGTTTTTAATGAGAATGTATTAATAGGTTGGTAAGGGGGAGTTAAGGGATGCTAATATTAACACAGTGTACTCTGCATCCTGTAATCTTCATGCTTGTGTCCAGACTCCACACTCACCACCATCCATGTATGTCCCCACCCTCCCTCCATCCATCCCAACCTGCTCCCTCCATACTAATCAGTGGTTTTCTGCTTCCTGGATGAACAGACGGTGTTTGTCTTCTCCTTCTGTCCTTCTCAATCTCCCTTCACAGCCTCAGCTTCCCCTCCTCAGTCCCCCCTCTATCCGCCAGACTAATGCCGGCATATGCGAGTCCAGTCGATAAACATTCAGTTTTGTGAAGACGCATGTATCACGGGGAAAATTGTACTTCCACGTCTCCATTAATGTGGCAACAAAAGCACACTTATATCTCCTTGGGCGAATGTGTGCACACACACTCCCACACGGTCCCCTCCTCCGCCGCTCTCTGCGCCTCTGTGAAATCACTCATTGCCACTCGGCTCCTCCAAAAATAACACTGATAATTAATTTCCGTTGTGAAATGATTCGTCTGTGGACTGACTAGCTTTCATATTTCACCCTGCATCGATCCCCACAGCCCGCTCGCGTGCGCTTCATTAGTCAGAGAGAGAGCGAGCGAGACAGGGAAAACAGAGACAGAGCGAGAGAGAGAGAGAGAGAGAGACAGAGAGAAGAGAGAGACAGAGAGAAGAACAGAGAAGAGACAGAGAGACAGAGAGAGAGACAGAGAGACAGACAGAGACAGAGAGAGAGAGAGAGAGAGAGAGAGAGAGAGAGAGAGAGAGATAGAATAGAGAGATACAGAGAAGAAGAGAGAGAGAAGAGAAAGACAAGGAGAACAATAAGACAGATAAGAGATAGAGACAGAGAGAAGAGACAGACAGAGACGAGAGACAGAGAGAGACGAGAACGAGACATAGACAGAACAAGACAGATATAGAGACAGATAGATATAGAGAACAAGAGAGATATACAACATCAAGAGAGATATATAACATAGAGAATAAGAAGATATAGACATAGAAAGACACAAATAGAATACAGATATCAGAGACAAAGATATAGATAATAACATAGAAATATATATATATATACAATATAAGAAGATCATAGATTCTCAGACACGAGAGACCGAGCCAATCTCTATCCAGTCATCAGAAGGAGATATCTAATCTACAATAGAGAGACAGAACTCTATAGATATATATAGATAGAGAGAATAGAAAACCATATAGAGAGAGATTCAAGATATCTATAGAGTAGAGACTATAAAATGAGATGATATCAAATATCTATTATATATCTATAGAGACCTCTATATAGAGAATATCTCTCCTCCTCTACTCTATATTATCCTATTTATAGAGAGAAGAGAGAGAGAGAGACAGAGATAGCTAAGTCAATTACCGTCGCTTATGTTTCAAAGCAACGCAAAAAAACCACATTTATTACAATAGACTTGTAAATTGAAAGTGATGAGCAGGGGGAGTTTGTGTCACATGTATGTGGAGCTGCTATAAAAGTACAGCGGGACATCAAAGCAGAGACTTAATAACAGGGTGTAAAGCAAACTTTGTCTAAAGTTATTGAGCGGGTGCCATAAAGCCCCACTGTGAGCCGCGGGCTCGGGCGCTCTGCCACCTCCAGCTGATTCGACATATGAATAGCAAAGAAAGCTGGCGGCCTATTGGATTTCAGTTAACGTGCTGAATTAACTGGTGGAATTGGATCCTCCCTCGCTGTAATGGACAGGACATTAAAAGGGAATTCAAGAAGCCTCAGCTCTCAATAGAGGGACAACCCAGTCAATTACACGTTTACCCATCGGAGCTCTTGCAGTTTATCACCAGATTGTTGATGTTTTTTAATAGTTTTAAGTAGTTAGTCGACTAATCGGTTGTTCTGGTTTTAGTCGACGAAGATTTCTTTAGTTTCTTTTATACTGAATGACTTATTTCCAAGAAACAACAAGACAAAATTGTGTTTGCATTTAGTGGAGTCTAGTTTCATGTGATCACATGACGTCTGTCTCTGCTAACATAATAAATATAAGTGTAACTCTGTACCTGCTTAGCATTTGGCCTCTAACCGGTCCTGGTAATGACATCAACTCTTACCTCTTTCTTCCTCCATAGGTCCTCCGTCTGCGCCCGCCCACCTCATCTCCAATGTGAACGAGACCTCTGTAAACCTGGAGTGGAGCCCGCCCCGCAGCACAGGGGGACGCCAGGACTTGACATATAATGTGGTGTGTAAGCGCTGCGGGCCCGACGGCCGGCGCTGTCAGCCCTGCGGTAATGGCATCCACTTCAGCCCCCAGCAGCTGAGCCTGAAGGGAACCAAGGTGTCCATCAACGAGCTGCAGGCCCACACCAACTACACCTTCGAGGTGTGGGCGGTGAACGGGGTATCGCCTCAGAGCCCCGGACCGGAACAGGCCGTGTCAGTGACCGTCACCACCAACCAGGCCGGTAAGACAACCATGATGGTTTGGAGTGAGTGATCCAGGTTGGGTTAGTGGAAAAGAAATTGGGAAGGACTGGAAGAAGAGGATGTTTGGATCAGGACCAAACAATAACGTTAACAAAGCAAAGTGTCACACCAAAGAAGGTTCAAGGCTTCCCTTACGTGACCGGTGTAGCATTGATTAGTTCAAGGATAGATAAGCGTTTTGTTGATCTGACTTGAAGCGGGTAACACTGATTAACATACCAATATATTGTTTAACCCAATGGAACATGGTGGATATCAATGAGACACTGCAGATTACATGTTTTTATGGATTTAGCTGTGCAGGGAGCTTCAACAGACGGGAGTAACTAAACATAACTTCCCCTTTACGCCACAGAAAATAGGCATTTGTGATTGGCTAGCGGGTGTAACAATGTTATACGGGTATATCCAACCATAGTAACCTGTAGCTACAGATGCTAGTCAACTCTTGTAAGTCAACCAAACCCAGGCATTCGAGATCGAAAGTTCATTCCAGACATTGGGAGCTGACAAAGACCGTCTCAAGGTTCACTCTGTAGCTATTCTTGAGTTTTGGAATGACTGCTCACTAATCCCAGTTGTATCTTGACTTGTCTGCGTGAGCATACAATAGAAATGGTTTATGTTGGCAGAGAAGCTTTGTAGTTGTGTGCAGCGGCTTATATTTGATGCAGAGCACCGTTACGAGCGCTTGAAGTACTTTTTTGGGTGCACTGCGCGTGTCAAAACATGTTCATTAAAGATGTAAATAATTTGCGTTAAGGCTTGGTGATTACCGAGGAAGATGATGGATTCTCTGCAGGGGGGAATTATTTTCTGCAATATTTCACTTTGAATTTTGTATAATTAGGCACGAGAAGCCTCGGCTGAAGATAGGGACAACGTGCTATATTTAGCTCTCATGCTAATGAATCATATGAGTTGTATTGATCTGTGGAGGCTTCATTACAAATGCTGCTGGATTGTGTGTGTGTGTAATTATTCGAGTAGAATACAGCCTCTCCTCCAGAGCTGCAGAAGAGCCCTCTTGCCCGGGGGTGCGTCCAAAACCACCCGTTGTTTTGTCATTTAGCCATTTTGTAACCGATTGTTGTGCAAATGGATTTTACGACCCTGGCCCTTTCTCTTCATCCCTCCCTGCTCTCCTCCACTTACAGCCGATCATTACCTTAGTCTTCTTTACTGCGCTGCACTTGGGTGGCAAGTTAAGTGCCTTTTTGTGTGTGTGTTTTTTTTATCACTAATTTCCATTCCTGGGAAAAGCGAATATCTTGAATAGGAATTGGACTGGTAATCTAAGAACGCAGAGGCTTGATTTATCAGCTGGGGTCAGGGAGATAGAGATGAATGGATGCGCTGCCTGTGGGAGAGCTGTGAGTCCTTCCAGACAGGCTTGTGTGGGAGCCGTAATGGAGCACACCCTGGAGTCCAGGCAGGTCACACTGGCGCAGAGTTGCACAAAAACTCCAAAGTGCACGTTCTCACACATGGATTCAAACAAAGACATAGTAACACACACACACACACACACACACGCACACGGTGATGTCCCCCTGAGGTTGCTCCAGGCTAATCTGCTGACTTCAAGTTGTAAGATATAGATGATGTTGCCTTTGGCTCGTCACTGGTGCATGTTTCACAACTGTTCCCCAGGATTAGTTATATGAAGCTTGCAGCTGGAAGCTCTATTATGGTGTCCATGTGTGTGTGTGTGTGTGTGTGTGTGTGTGTGTTTGCACATGTGCAGAACTGACTGCATGCTTGGCTAAAAGTGAGAAAATGTGTTGCACAGAATGTTTGTACGCTCATGTATGGAGATGATCTACATTTGCCTCTCAAACAATGTCCTCTATGTGTCTCCGGGTGTGCGTGTCTCTTCTAATTTGTGTGCATGTCTGTGTGATAGTGCATGTTAAAGAGAATAGCTCCAGACTGATTGGATTTCTTTCTGCTAATGCTCGGTAGGGGCTTTGGAAGCTCTGGTTTCAGCCGCTGGTAATCCAGCCAGTCATCTGTGGCTGTCCCTCTCTCTGTATCGCCTCCCCTCATCCAGACACCGTGGATTACACGTTTATTATGATAGCTTTATTAGGATTTATAAGTGCAGCGAAAAAGACACCCCTGCCACCGCCTTTCTATAAAAGTTCAGATATCAGCCAGAGAGAAAGAGAAGAGTCAGGCAGGTTGGAAGGGAGGTGCGCTTATGTATTTCTGCTTGAGACGGAAAATGGCTGAAGGAGCAGCGGACAAAAATTAGGACATGAGTGTTGCTGATTGCATGTGCACGCATCTGTGACCAGGCATGCCTTTGTGCGAAGAGGTCAGATTCCTCGCCATGAACAATTCCTCTGTCATAAATCAGCCGGGTTGTAACACTTTCACCCGGACTACATGAGGAAAGGGAGGGGAGCGAGGGGAGCGAGGGGGGATGTCCAGCTTTGAACTGACCCCTGGATCTCAATGGATGTTTTTTTCCCCTTTATGGGATCAAGCACTTGTGTGTGTGTGTGTGTGTGTGTGTGTGTGTGTGTGTGCGTGTGCGTGTGTGTGTGTGAGAAAGAGGGAAAGAACGAGTCAGAGAGAGAGGTGTTTATGTCTTGATACAAAATACTTTGGCAGGCTTAGGTGACTAAAAGTGAATTAGTGCATGAGCGAGTGTGTGTGTGTGGGCACGTCCGTCAGAGCACATGTGTGTGAGTTTCCATCTCTCTGGCAAATCGGACAGACGTACATGTGGAAATGTGTTCGGGGAGATGGAGCTTTATAGGCCGGGAGGGAAGGATCTTGTTCGGAGGAGACATTTTCTCGACACCCTGAAAAACGGCTCCCTCCTCGGCTGTTTTTTTCCTTGGCGGCGGCAAAATTGAGTGACTCCAATCTGGCAACCACATGTGCACCCCGGCCCCTGTCTCTTTTAATGTCAGACTGTAATCCACTGCATATTCACGACCACAGCTGCTCGACGCAACACAAATACTTTGTACTGAACATGTGAAGACAGACTCGCTCGCTGACTGAACTGTTGTGTGCGGAGACAAAACCTCAGCCAGAGTTATTGTGCGGCTCTGCCAGGTTTCACCCGTTATAATGTATGCAAGGGTGGCATGATTGAGTTGTATGCTGTCTGTGTGAGATAATGGTACTAGGTGTATGTTTTTCTATGTGAATTTCTATCTTTCTGTTTGTGTAATGAGGTCCTTTGTGTTGCTGGGCACGTGTGTGTGTGTGTGTGTGTGTGTGTGTGTGTGTGTGTGTGTGTGTGAACAAGTGTCGCAGGCTGTGAAAGAGTTTTTTTGGAGCGCACAATTCTGAAATGAGATCTGAATATTCATTGCGTCTAACACTTATTATTCCAGCAGCGTTTTTAGCCCACTGATTCAGGAGGCAGTAAGAAATGACAGATCTGCCCCACATATTTAAATTCATCTGCAGAGGTGCCAGCTCGTCTTGGTCTGCACAAGTCGCAGCCTCAGGTTAAACTTTTCTCTTTCCTGGATAGACATATCAGGTTTAGTATTACATCAGCGTGGTGCATGTACGGCTGCACACTATTTCACATCTCTCTGTGTGTATCAGCTGGCTCTTTAGGCCTCTGACTAATTTATCTTTAATTATAAGAAATATTGGCCTTGATGAATGTCTGGCTGTTTTCAACCTCGCAGTCCCGCGTAGGGAATCTCAGACGGGACCACTCAGAGAATCACTCATCTTTATCCTCACATTAGTCGAGGGAGAAATAAAAAACGCAACAGGAGGAGGCGAACACGATTAAATCGCCATATCTGTCATCTTTGCTGGAAAGATGGATGTGTGGATTTCCTCGGGGGCACGGAGGCCTGTGACCCCCTCAGGGGTTTTCTTTCCAAACCAGAGCGTCCCCGCTCAGCCCCAGGAGGGCCTTCAAATTGGCTCTCGCTGCCGGGGAAGATTGATCAGAGGGATACAAATGGCCGCCATCTAATTGTTTAACGTAGACGCAACACATTAGGCCAACAGGATTACACAACCTTGGGTTAATCTATTTATCAAGAGATGTCTGCAATCCCATCCCTCTCCCTCTCCATCTCCATCTAAACCCCCACCAGTCACAAACCTCCCCCCCCCCTCTCCTCCAACCGCTTCTCCACCCCGCTGAAACTCAATCCGAGGCTGGTGCTTGAATTCCAGGCCCGTTTGAACTCAATCCCCTGGCTAAAAGCAGGGTTTTGTTAGCGTTAGCTCGAAGGCTATGCTCCCTGGAGCCCCTGGTCAAAGTGATGAGAATGTATATAATGTCATAGATAATCCAATCATAATCGGTGGACCGCGAACCCCTCATTAATCATCCCACTGTAATTTTTTAAAAGGCAGATGGTCTGGATCGAGTAAGGTTACAGAATCGCTGAGGACCAGAGGTCAGAGATTCCCTTCTTGTGAACTCGTAAGAGAAGACGCCACAATGAACCGCGCCATCAGTGGAGATGTGTTTCTGTGTGGTGCTTTGTTCTGCTCGTGTTGAAACAGATCAGTGAGTTTGTTTGGTTTGTTGTGAATGTGAGAGCTCCTACTAGAACCCCAAACTGGAGATGTGTGTGTGTGTGTGTGTGTGTGTGTATGTGTGTGTGTGTGCTTCTTTAAACCTGAGACGTGTGTTCAACCGTGTAGCCTATAACTCCGCCTCCATATATCCTCGTCTCTACTCAAAACTCAATCTGTACACGAGTGTCTCCCTGTTTACTACGCTGTCTCTCCTACGCCTATGGATTTCTCTTTGTAGCATCAAGAGTGTGTATGACCCAATTTTAGTGTTGTCACACTCCCTGAAGATAGAAGTTTGATTTGTGCAGCGGCGACACACTGGAGGGAGCCATTATCTGTGCTTTAACCTTCACATGTTAAAGGCGTCTGAGTGCAGATAGCACGGCTGCTTGAAATATGGCCTCATTATCAGCTGCAGCAGAAAGAGCTTGAGATAAGATCGCTCACTGGAGCTTTAATGAAAACCAATTGATTTGCTCTCTTAAAGACAAAAAGAAATAATAAAGCAAAGGCGTTGAGCTCATTTTGAGCTTTCGGAGGCGGACTCTGTGGCTGGGCAAGGTTTCCCAGGGTGACCGGGTATCTGCAGGAAATGAAGTTAAACATTATTTTGCCAGCTTGTAGGAAAAGTGGCTGAGAGGCTGGAAATTGGATCAATTTTATTGATGCCAACCATTAGTTCAGAAGAGTATTGCCATACACTCTGACGCCTCACATTCTGAATGGAAACCAAATTCAAAGACGAATGAAAGTGATCGCGTTCGTGGACCAGAAGCAAAGAGTGAGACTGAAACAACATGGAGGACTGTGAGGAAGGATAAAACTGTTTCTGTCTTTCCACGATCATCCCTCTAGCTCCCTCTCCAGTGACTTCCATCCAGGCGAAGGATATCACAAGACACACCATCTCACTGGCCTGGCAGCCGCCGGATCGAGCCAACGGGGTCATCCTGGAGTATGAGGTCAAGTACTATGAGAAGGTGAGGGGTCCTATGGGAGATGTAGTTTCTGCTGATGAAAGCAATATGTGTCTACAGACTGTAAGAAACCCACATCTGATTGTTCTCTCGTTGTTTCTGTTCCCGTCTCCCCCCCATCTGTCATCCTCAGGACCAAAATGAAAGAAGCTACAGAATCATAAAAACCTCGTCGAGGAACACCGACATCAAGGGTCTGACCCCGCTGACTTCCTACGTGTTCCACGTGCGCGCTCGCACGGCGGCCGGCTACGGGGAATTCAGCGGCCCGTTCGAGTTCATGACCAACTCCGGTGAGTTCAGCCATCCCCCCCCCTGCTCAGCTTCATGACATCAGTGCGCTGCAGAGCCACAGGGGCTCGGTGCCAGCTCTATTACGCCCGTTTCCGCAAAAAACCTGCAATGATCGCGTCTTTGCAGAGTCATTAATCAAAATAGCTGTCGTCTATCAAAGATAAATGATATTGTGCCCCAGCACCTGACTGGCAACTTGAGTAGCTTCCATTATTCAAGATGCAATGAGTCTCAGTGGATGTGCCAGCGAAGGCTCAACCTATATGAGCTTTTTGAAGAATGATGCAATCTTTAGTGGGAAGCTGCTGACAGCTTCTTCTTCTTCTTGCTTCTCGTTAGCAGCCAGAAAATAAGTGTTTTCAGCAGATTTTAAAACGTTATAAAACCCTAAGATAACAACACTAACAGCAACGTGTCTGTGTGATCAACTTGTCAAATGAAGAATATTAGAGAATCAAACTTTTCAGCCACAAAGAACAGAATCTTGAGACAAAACATTTGTAAATACGAAGTTCTAACAACCTTAAAGCTTCTTCAGGTGTAACAAACCTCAGCGTGACTGCATTAGTGTTATGCTGGAGGACTATAGAGCGTTATAAAGATGCACTGTAAGCCCAGGTGTCCTTTACTGCAGACAGACAGCGGTGCATTATAATGATGGTGAAGCACACAAGGGGAGGAAGCGGCTCCATGGCTGACTAACAGGATGTACACGGGCTCTTTCATGTGCGATTGAACGCAGTTATACTGACTTAGTTTTTTGTCTTTGTCCAACACTCCTCTCTTTATATTTCCCTCCCTCTCCTTTCCCTCCCTTTTCCCTCAGTTCCAGCTCCCATTATTGGCGATGGCACCAACTCCACAGTGTTGTTGGTGTCGGTGGTGGGCAGCGTGGTCCTCCTCATCATCCTCATCAGCGCCTTCGTCATCAGCCGAAGGTGAGCGTCATCCCTCTGTCCCTTCTTCTTTCTGTCTGTCCCTCTCCCAGATGAGGGAAACACACACACACACACACACACACACACACACACACACACACACGCTGAACCAGACAGCTAGTGCAACTACCTCACGTCGGATGAGTGATGACTCGCCACACTGGAGACGTGATTGACAGCTCCGACAGCTGAAGAGATGCAATCAGCGACCCCTCGCTCCCTGTCCTCTGCATCCGTCCCACCATGCCTCTGCCTCTCAGCTAGTGGCTGCAATCCCAACCGCTAGTTATTTTCCTCCTGCTGCGTCTTGCTGACCGCCTTGAAGACAATGAGAGCGAGCGAGAGGAGGAAGACAGATAGAGGAGGAGGGAGAGGAGGGTGGACAATGAGATAAGCGAGCAATGAGAAGTAGGAGATAGAATACAGAGCGAGGGAGACGGAGAGGCATCAGGTGGGTCTGCAGTGACCCAATCTCAGGGTGTTAACCAGCGAGCGGCACAAAGCACCGTCACACAGATGGGATTACATGCAGATGGGGCTGCCTCACCTCAGGGTGTTAACCATACTCCCCCTATACGTGTGTGTGTGTGTGTGTGTGTGTGTGTGGGGGGGGGGGTTAATATGTGTGCGCAACTAAAAAAGTATTGTTTTCATGTGTGTGGTGGCACTGGTGGAAGAAGAGTTAATGGTTTGTGTGTTGATTCCTGTGTGTGTGTGTGTGTGTGTGTTGTGTACCTTTCATGAGCATTCTTGTGAGTGTGAGTGTGCCTCTTTATATGGAAAGCAAATCATTGTTTGCATGTGTGTATTGGTGTTGAGAATGATGGGGAGTGAAGGGGGCTGTTGATTGTGTGTGTGTGTGTGTGTGTGTGTGTGTGTGTGTGTGTGTCCTCGTTTCCATGTGATTGCCTCTCTCCCCAGCCAAGCAGGTGGTTGTCTCAGCCTTTTTTATATGCATGTGACGGCCTCTGTCATTGTGCTGCTGCGGCCATCCTGTGATTGTGGGGAGGGACTGTAATCACGTAGTCGTTTGCCATCATTACACAACCATAGAGGAGGACAATGTCTCGCACATCTGGTCATTTCCACCACTGACCCGACACATCAATATAAGCACAGGTGTCAGGCCGCCTCAGGGATGGGGAGGGATCTAAGTGCATCTGTAGGATTGATTTGCTGTTATATGCTCAGTGCTCTTCACAAACCGTCAGAGCTGCAGGACACTTTTGACTTAAAGGAGTGAAACCAGTAAAAACATCACGTCGCAAGTAAACCTCGCTCAGTTCGCAGAGTTATTACTTATACATACAACTGTGCCACAAACCAAATCTAAAAACCCCATTAAATTAGCATTCAAGAGCAGTTGTTGTCTTTGTAATGAGCTCACTTCAATGAATAATTAATATCAAAGCAGAATATCAGAGTGTGATCAGTAATCAGTGATTGTGTCACCACTTCACATCATTTAAATCACGTACAAGTGGCTTTGGTGTCTCTGTTTAACTTTTAATTAGGGATTACTGAAATGACACTTGTGTTCCATTATCATTTTGTTTTTTACATGAGATGCAGATGCTTTGCTTTTTATTCTCTCTGACATTTGAAACTTGAAATTCTACTTGTGCTGCTTTCAGTGTGACTGACCGTCCTGCTGTTTTTGCCCCCAGAAGGAGTAAGTACAGCAAGGCCAAGCAGGACTCTGACGAAGAGAAGCACTTACATCAAGGTACCTCACTTAGATCCCCCAGCACCTACACACTCTCTAATTGAAAAACATTACCGCTGTCAGCTGTGCTCGTGTGTACGCACTCGCAGCCGGTGATGAAGCCCATAAAATGTGGAGAAAAACAAACTATTTTGAAGTTAATGTTCTTGCATTCTAACTCCAAACACCTCATTATCAAGTCATCAGCGTTGTTGTTTGCGTCCCACAGAAAGAAAAGAGTTCTAGTTAATGAGCTCCATCTTTTTTGGAGTCAGTCATAGTGACATGAAAAGCAATGGAGTCCGAGTGTGAAGCGAGGTGTGGAGAGAAGAGAGGAGGAGGAGGAGGAGGAGGAGGTTCCTAGGAGGAAGGCGGTGTAGCCTGCAGCGTGATGGAAATAAAGAACAGATGGAGTGTACTTGCCGGAATGAATTAACCTTCATTGTTCACTCCTTGTGCTTCCTTTCCTTCAGGAGTGAGGATATACGTTGACCCGTTTACGTACGAGGACCCGAACCAAGCCGTCCGCGAGTTCGCCAAAGAGATCGACGCCTCCTGTATCAAGATTGAGAAAGTTATTGGCATCGGTGAGGACGGCGACTTTTTCCCACCGTTCAATCAATTATTCTAAAAGCATATTGTAAAACACTTTGGATAAAAGCATCCACGTCTCTCGTGTGTGTGTGTGTGTGTGTGTGTGTGTGTGTGTGTGTGTCTCCTTATGAATAAAAAACATTGTTTTCTCAGACAATAACATTTTGTCTGCCTCTAGAGAGGTCGACGAGTAAAAGAATCAAAACCAGGAGGCTAAATATGTCGTCTGTTTTATTCCTGTGGCCAGAGAAAAGTCATCCAATGACAAAATAATAAAGAGGAAGAATCAATACCCATTTCCCCTCGCTCTGTGCTCCAGTGGGCGAGGAAGGGGGGGCGAGAGGGATTAGAGACCCTGATCAATGCTTAAAGTAGACCCCTTCTAACTCGTGCACTCCCCTTCTTGATGTGATTTATCGCCGCTGTAGTATCAGAGTGCTTGTGTTTCATCATTACCACATTGTGTTCTTCAAGGGGAGTTCGGCGAAGTCTGCAGCGGCCGCCTGAAGATGCCGGGCAAGAGAGAAATCTGCGTGGCCATCAAGACGCTGAAGGCCGGCTACACCGACAAGCAGAGGAGGGACTTCCTGTCCGAGGCCAGCATCATGGGCCAGTTCGACCACCCGAACATCATTCACCTGGAGGGCGTGGTCACCAAATGTATGTCAAACAAGCATGTGATGGTGTTGTCCATCGCTGCATGGACATCATATGGTGCTGTAGTTCTTTTGCCATTCAAGAATACATTGCAAAAATACTCTCACACACACATACACACACACACACACACACACACACACACACACACACACACACACACACACACATATGCAGCCTGTTTAGTGCACAATGCATTACGTACACAACATTCTAGCCCTCACACACACACTCACACATTCACACACTCACACACACACACACACACACACACACACACACACACACACACACACACACACACACACAGACACATGACTTTTATATTATAATAACACAGAAAGGACAATCATTCCTACTGTTAAAAACATTTAACAATAAATCATTACAGAGGTCGTATGTGGTTTTGGGTGACTTTGGAGAAGGGTGAGTGTAGGGACAAACCAATCTTTACTAGCCAAAGGTGTGTGTGTGTGTGTGTGTGTGTGTGTGTGTGTGTGTGTGTGTGTGTGTGTGTGAGTGTGTGTGTGTGTGTGTGTGTGTGCATACCTACAGATATACGACCACTCGTGTTGCATCTGTACTAGGAGACCTGTGTTTGTACATATACGTGTCCCATCCGGGGTATCCCCAGGTGGGCTTAGTCCAGATGGAAGGGGTCCAGCATTGGTGGGGAGGGGGGAGCTAGGCAGTTGGGAGGGGGGGGGGGTCTAATGGGTCCAGGAACAGGCCCTGTAGCGGGGCACCAGGCTCATTAATCATGGTGTCAGCTGTAAATGTGTTTGGGGTTAGGGAGTGATACCCTATCCCTCCTCTATCTGCTGCTGCATGTCCACAGAACACCGCTCCCTCCCTCCCTCTGCCCTTGGCACTTTCTCTCTACCTTTTACACCTTCCCCCGGTGCTATTTGTTAGGCTAGAGGCGTGTGTGTGTGTGTGTGTGTGTGCATGCTTGAATGTCTTGTCAGCACATGTCAGCGTCCGTGCACCTTTGATTGCACACATGTGTGCGTGAGTGTTACCATAGCTGATGGCCAGTCTCGGCTCGGGTTAGATGGATGAAGTGCCTTAATGTGTCGTGACACAACAGCCTGGACCTATCTGTGCTAGATAACACTGTCTCTCTTACTGTTCACACACACACACACACACACACACACACACACACACACACACACACACACTTAGCCCAGCCTGCTGAAAGTGAACAGCAGCACAGGCAGAATTGCTTATCACACCTCTCACCACGGGGGATGACCTCTCAGACCTTGCAGACGGACGGACAGGACGAAGGAACGTAACCGGAGACAAGTAGCAGGCAAGGTGCAAATAGAGACGCGGACAGAAAGAGACAGGGAGGCGGTTAGGAGCTGATGGATTAGACGAGAGACGGAGAACAACAGTGGGAACGACAGAGAGAGAAAGCAGAGGGTGGTAGAACTACTGAACCGGAGGCTGAGAAAGAATGAGATGGAGCGAGACAGAGGGGGGGGGGGAGATGAAGGAGAAGAAGCTGAGCTACACGGCAGCAACAGGAGCCGACATGAAAGGATGGCGATCCAAAGCAAGAAGATCAACGCGATAACACCAACCGCCCCCCCCCCCCCCCCTCCACCCACTCTTACTTTTGAGAGCTTGACACAAGGTTCGGGTAAATTAGTCCTTTACACTCGAGTGTGTTTGTAGAATCTATTAGAAATCCATTATTTGAATTTGCACTCCTCTCAATTACAATCAAGTTAAAAGGCTTCTCAGAGCGTCCCCCGCACGCTGGCTCGTCCAGCACAGACAGTTAAGCCTCATTCATTATGGAGCGACTCCAAATACACACCCAAATACATAAATGTGCAAAGCATCTCTCGCTGAGGACCGCTGGCGTTAATCCACCATCTCCAAGCCCGCGCAGACTTCCACCACGCTCGTGGGTAATTAAAGTCCAGCCTCCGTTAGAGCTCAGACTCGTGTTCAACAGCTGATCAACAGAAAGTACGAGCTTTGAAAAGATCTGCGTTTAAAAGCCAGATCTTTGTTCGCCGCAAACGGGAGGGCCTCCCCCAACGTCCAACGCTCCCCCAGTGTTGTCCCCCTGTTGCATTTCTCCTCTTCCCTGGTTCTTGCCGGCAGGTGATAATCGGTCCACTGGCGGGGGCCCGTTGCCCAGAGTTCATTGCCAAAGGCGGCAGGGCGTATTCAGTAAACAAGGAATTAGCATGCAAATGGGGAGGGAGGAAGAGGGAGGGGCTGGGAAGGCGAGAGTTTAAGGTCGCAGGTCAGACGCTCCTCAGACTTGATTGGGGAGCTGTCAATCACCGGCGGCCCCGGGGCAGAGGCGAGCAACAAAGGGAACAAAGATGGCTGACAAAGAGGGCCTCCGCTCCCCCCCAACTTTAACTCACTTCCTCTTTTTGGGAGCGCCCGGTAATTAATGGAGTGCCAATCATGCGGCGGGTTAGGCGGTGACTGACGGCCTCTTGGTGTGGCGAGAGGCCTGCTGTGGGTGGAGGACCTCGGCTGCCACCGGCTCGGCACACAACCCCCCCTCTCCCTGTTCGCTGTTCTCTTCCACGCAATGCGCTTTTAAGTCCACCTTAACTGTGCCACTTGAAATGGAACGCAGAGAACAACGCCGTTCTAGGAGGAATCGGTGGCGGCACTTTTCAGCATGTGTTGTTGATCGGCTGGTTAGGCAGCAGCTTGCTGCCATTTGGGGACAAAAACAAGCCACCCTCCCTCCCTTTCCTTCTCCCCTCGCTCTCTTTCTCTCTCCTCCTCTCTGCATGATCGCTATCCCCCCTCATCCTAAGAGACAAAGACAGACAGAGACCCACCAGGGAAAGTCCACCCTCCCTACCGCCTGCCCCAGCTCAGATAAAGACACAGACGCTCCCCCAAGAGACACGGAGAGGGGAAGACAGAGGGATGGGGTGAAAGAGGCCAGAGAGGAGTGGCAGGGATCGGGGGGGTGAGAGAGTGAGAGAGAGTGAGGGAAAAAAGGAAAGCAACAGAGAGGAGCGAGGAGAGTGACAGATGAGTCCACAGTTGGCAGAAGAGAAAGAGGCCGAAGAGTCAGAAGGATCCTCGTGAGTGACTGTGATGAGACTGTGGATAATGCGTCTAACGTCAGTTCATATTTGCATAAACACAAGAGTGTGTGTGTGTGTAGTGTGTGTGTGTGTGTGTGTGTGTGGGGTGGTGTTGTGTTGTGTTTCAGTGGAGATGCCTTTGCATGTGCAGGGAAAGAAGAGGGACGTCAGGGCAACCGTAACACTGAGCTAATTAAATCACTACGGGACAGAGATGGATGGCCTAACACACACACACACACACACACACACACACACACACACACACACACACACACACACACACATTCCCTTGAGAACCCCCCTGCTGTGTCGGGCTGTGATGTGCATCGTTTACCTCTATAATCATCTCTCTCTCTCTCTCTCTCTCTCTCTCTCTCTCTCTCTCTCTCTCTCTCTCTCTCCCCCCCCCCCCCCCCCTCGCTCTCTCTCTTTAGGTAAGCCAGTGATGATTATCACAGAGTACATGGAGAACGGATCTCTGGATGCATTCCTGAGGGTGAGTCATGCGTTGTGTGTGTGTGTGTGTGTGTGAGCATACGTGTGTGTGTGAGCGTGTGTGTGTGTGAGCATA
>NC_041367.1:1666261-1688761 GCF_900634415.1 Cottoperca gobio
AAGGAAAAGTGAAGGAGGGGGGGGGGGGGGGGGGGATCGTACCTTTCTTCCTCCTCTTGGGCAGAGTGTTGTTTCTGGAACTTTCTTTCTGGAATAATCCGTGGAGCAGATTTTTTTGATTTCCTTTGACTGTGTTTATTGTACATGAATAGTTTCTGTGGGACTCTCAGGCCCCCCCCGGCCACCAGCGTTCTCTCTCAGCTGGATCTGATGCCTCTCAGGCAACATGGAGGATCCTGACTGTCATATACAAACAGTGAGTCTCTGAGAGGTTGAGGGTTGGAGCTCGTTGAGTTCCTCTGCTCGGCTCTGGCCTCGATCTTCTCCCAGAACGCTGAGTTGTGTTGCCCTCAGGACGCTGCGGAGAATGTCTTTGATCTTCCAGAGGAGCCTTCCCACTCCCCCGTCTTCCCAAACCTGCCCCCCTACACCTCAGATAAACACACAATTTGGATTCTTCCACTCATCTCCCATCTGAATCAAAGCCCCAGCCCCCCCCCCCCCCCTTCCCGGCTACCGCAGGACCCGCCGACTCTTCCTCGTCACTTTTGATGGACGGGTGTTTTCTAAGTTGGACGCTAAATGAAGGAATGTATTGGCAGGATGTGTTTGGACGAACGGTTGCTGCAGAGGCCGTACGGATGCAGAATGAATCAGAATCATCAGCATCATGAAGAACATAAAGAAGAACCCACGCAGAGGAACACTCTGAGGTGAGATCAATAGTGCTTTATGGTGTTCTTACCTCGACTCAGCACAAACACGTCCTATTAAAAACAAAACAAAGATATTGGATTTAACCTCCCTTTATTATTGCAGCATGCTTCTAATATGTCTAGCCACAGAGTGCCTATAAGATTCATTAGACCGCCCCCCCCCCCCCCTCCCTCTCATCGTTGGCCCCTCAAGAAACTGTGTTAATTAACAAGTGGGTCGCGCCACCTCAGGCAGCCAGAGCAGATCAATAGCCACTGGCCTGTGATCAGTCTGACGGCCTGATGCTGCCGGCTTATTAATGAGAAGAATTAATCAGCTGCTGACTCCCAATCAGCCGAGCGGAGCGCACCA
Organism: Cottoperca gobio; assembly: GCF_900634415.1. Classification (NCBI taxonomy): domain Eukaryota; kingdom Metazoa; phylum Chordata; class Actinopteri; order Perciformes; family Bovichtidae; genus Cottoperca; species Cottoperca gobio. The sequence goes on from NC_041367.1 coordinate 1,667,330, forward strand.
GAGCCCGGGAACGCTTTCCAGAGAGGAGCTTTGTCTTGAGCCAACACCAATATGTTGTCATGCTACCAGGAAGGTCTTAGATAGGGTTACATTCTCACATTGTTCTCTCTCTATGGCCACATTTACAAGAAGATGCTAATTAATGTAACACGTTAATTAATTGGGTTTAGCTCACAAAGCAAGTTTAAAACTGATCTCACTCACTTAACTAATGAGTTTAATTTATGTGACAGCATTGATTTATTTGACACCCTGCTCACCAGTTAATTAGGTTCTGTTCTGTAACAGTAAATCAATCCATCGATCCAAATAATGCTATGTTTTTGTTGTTTTGAATTTAACTTCATGGGCATTTTGGAGGCTGTAGTTTGTGATGATGTTAATTCTCTTATTTAATTGACCTTATTAATTCTCTCTCCTTTAATTGTTTTGTCCATAATGTGTGAAAATGTTGCAGAGCCACGGGGATGTTTTTAAATAGCTTGTTTTAACTGTCCAGCAGCTCATATTTAATCTATCGACTCTCCTACAGGATGAAGAGAAGCATAAAGTCCTCATACTTAAAGAAGCTACAACCTGCAAACGTTTCCCATTAGACGCTCTGCGGAGCAGTATAACAGATATATACAACACACACACTTGAAAAACATATAGATATGTTCAGTGTAGAAGCTTCATGACACACAACATCAACGTGAAACAATACCTACAGGACTAGAGCTGCAGTTCTTCCTGCTCGAGGAATGTTCGAGGCTTTCCGAAGGATTTATTTCAGTTGGCATCACACAGAAGTATTGTGTTGCTGCTGAGTCTGTGGAGCATTCATGGAGTACAAGCCAGTTAAATGTGTATTGGTGTGTGTTTGATGTGCGCCAATAAGTCAAGGGCATGTTTCACATACTACGTTCACTCAGCAGCATGTGGCGCACACAAGTTAATATGTTGTTGCCACAAAATCCATATTTCCCCGCTGTGCGGCGGCCGCTCGCAGTCTCTCGATGCTCCGGCTCTGGCTTTTGACTTTGTTTAGCAGATGAGTCCAATGTTCCATCGGGCTGGAGCTGCAGTGCTGTTGGTTAGGACTGGATGCCAAGCAGACATTGTTTATATTTAAAACCACCATGACTGATGCAGCCTCTCTTCCCGCCCCCTTTTCTTTCTCCCCAGCTGCTGCCGTCCATCACAAACAGGATCCCAGTCTTGCTCGCCATGACAAGAATTCTTCCTCTTTGTCTTCCTGCGCCTGCTCTCCGCTCCTCTCCGCTCCTCTCCTTGGAGTCTCCTCCGACACCGAGATGACAAATCCGTCCACAAGCGTCTGGGACGTCCACCGCCACAACACGTCAACTTGACAAACTAGCCACCGCGCTCTTGTGGGCATCCAGCAATGTTCTGGAGCTACTATGAATGATTCAACAGCTTAAAAAAAAGAGACAATAAGAAGAATGTAATATAATCGAGAAGCCCTGCTCAAGCGGATAATGTACCTTTATTTTGAAAGTTTCATTTTATTTTGTGATTTTTTTTTTCTCTTCTGTTTGCATGTAAAGTAACAAACGTGTGATTGTGTGTGTGTGTGTGTGTGTGTGTGTGTGTGTGTGTGTGTGTGTAGCTGTATGACTGACAACGTCTTTGAAGTACTATCAGTAATTGTGCCACTGCGGAGGAGGAGACGATAACGGAGACGTAATGTTTTTGACATGAAGAAGAAAAACCCTGAACTTGTTTTTGCTGTTGTGTATAAAATCGATTGCTCCCCTCGTGCGAACTCTACTCAGCAACAGCAACTATTAAACCGCTTTCTGGATTGCAACCCATTTCTGCTTTGGCAGTAACGGTGGCTTGCAAACGGACACATGGAGACACAGACGCGTGCATTGGAACACAGCGAGATGAAGTGGAGGAGAAGTGGCAGCAGTTTAAAGTGACGCACCTGTTCACAACTAAGGATCAGAGAAGTGAGGAAGAGGTGTTTAAGAAGGGAAAACTTGGTTCTTTTTTATTCTTTTTCCAGAGCACATCATACAGCTACAGGTTTAACCCAATGGACTATATTCTTTTCCTTCCTTTATATCTTTAAACTATACTTTTGCAAATGTTTTTGAACTCGCAAATGACACTTCATATAATACAACAACACCTCCGTCCTTAATACAGCTCTACTGCTCGGTCCTTTATTGACAACGCGTCGTTCTTTTGGGTTTTATCTATCGAAAAAGGACCTGTTTGGAAATATGCAAGACATGTTAGGAAGGAGAAGGAAACCAGAATGTACTGTAAAATACTTTTTTCCTTTAAATGTTGGACGATTTGAAAAAAAAAGAAAAAAAAAATTAACAAAAGGCAAGAGTTAATGTTCGTCAGTGTGTGCCTCACATCGAGACGTGTAGATCTAACATTCTCTCAATCTTCTTTTCTACTCTTATTTTGACATGATCATGTTTTTGTTTTGGCCTTGTTTGTTTTATTTTGTTTTATTTTGTCAAGGAGCTCTAGGTACATGTAACTTATGTCATTTATTTATGTCCTTTTATATCTAGTTTGTAAAATAATAGCCTAAAGTGAAGAAAATAAAGGGGTGCCAAAGTGCATTCTTAATAAAGTAGGAACCATATGACGATCTCTGTGCCTCTCATTCACTCACACACACACACACACACACACACACACACACACACACACACACACACACACACACACACACACATATTGCAGTCTTTGTTTCTGTAGAGAGCTGATTACATAACTATCATGCATTGATTACTGCATCATATGATTGCACATAACGGAGTGGTTGCGTAACAAAAGGAAGATGCCAAGGTAGCACACACACACACACACACACACACACACACACACACACACACACACACACACACACACACACACACACGGCCTGCCTGTTGGCAGTGTGTTTGCTCTGCAGCACATGCTCAGCAGATATCATGACTCTGGACTCCAAAACTTGGCCCTCAACTCCCCTCAGGCCTTGGAGCAGAAGCAAGCACCACTTATTTGGGGCGGCGTGTTTGTGTGTGGATGCGTGTGTGTGTGTGTGTGTGTGTGTGTGTTTAATCAGAACAACATCTGCTTCCTGCCTTCACTTCCAGCAGCGATAAACCGCTGATTGTCCTGAGTCTTTGATAAGGGCCCGGGATAGAGAGAGGGGGGAGGACAGTTTTAAAAACGGAGCTGGCGTTTTGCACAGTTCCTAAGAAATCAGCAGCACAAGGCATGCATGCTCTACAGTCTGCAGTGGGAGATGTTTATCGGCCTCGAAGGGAACGTGCGCCTCATTCGCAGATTGTTGGCAATCAAAGATGACAAAGATTATCATACATTTGATGAACGTTTGTTTTGATTTTTTGATTTATGACAAAGTGAATGTTCAATTATTTTAAATAAATAATAAAAAGAATGCTAATATAAAGCATGCACAAGGGTTATTTGAGCCTGCAAGGTCATTCTTGGCATTGCACCAATTAGTTTTCCAGATATTATTCACCTGGGGACGCTGCTAAGATGGTCGAAAAGAACAGGCTTTAGTCCTGAAGGAAAAAGATGGCGAGTAAGACGAGGGAAAGTGCTAAATGTAGCCTGGACTGCAAGCACAAAGAAGGGCAGAGAAAGACAAAGTGAGAGGATGAAACCCAGACGGGGAGTTTGAGAGTGCAGCTCACAGAGAAGGGAGGTGCTGGTTGTCTGCTAGACGCAGCTAACCAAAGTCAGCAGTCATGTTGAAAGTTCAGGTAGTGGCCATGATGCGACTGGAGTGCTTCCTCTCCTTTAACACAATCAGCACAATTCAACACCTCTGTCAGTAAAACCTCTCTATTAACTTTGACTTCTCAGGGAGATGACCCGAGAAGATAGTCTTTCAGATCCTTTTCACGGGTCAAGATGGTGGAAAAAGACTATCTAGCACTGATGTGAAGCTTCAGACTACATTAGAAAGAGACATTTGTAATGTGGCTTAAGCTAGCTGCTAGTGTGGGAAAGTTGACTTTCAGCGCCAACATTCAGGGTCAATGCTGAAAGTAGTGTCCTTTATGTACAGGTAATATAATGTTTTTAATACATTTTCCACAGCACAAAGAACTAAGGCTCTGCGATCTCATCTCATGTTCAGGTTGTAGCTTGAGTGTGCATTGGGTGAATAAATACTAGTGTCGGATTGGACTGGGGATCTGAAGACACCCAATATTATAAGACTCGAGTCGGGAACAGGGCCGAAAAAACTTGATGGGATGCTCCACTTAGGACACCTCAAACCATAGCTTTGTCATTTACCACAATGTTTCCCTAACTTAACCATTACATCATGGCCAAGTACTAGAAGGTGTTAATTTAACAAAGATTGAGCGTGAACACTGAGCGTAACCCAGGGTTTTGTAGAATCATCCAATATGTTGGGTTTCTTCCATATTATTTATAGAAATGGACAAACGTTGGGGTTTGTGGGCTTCTTAAACTTAAAACTTGTCTCAATCAAGCACCAATTCAGTGAACTCTCTCACACTTAAAGCCACACAAAGGGGCTCAAGTGAGGACTAAGCCTAAGAGACAACAATGCTACCACTCAGATCCTCACACACACACACACACACACACACACACACACACACACACACACACACACACACACGCTTTTAATAATGCTTAAAGCCAATCTCATTGAGAAACCTTCAGGTGGAGTGCCGGCCCTTCAGACAGCCCCATACTGTCCCTACAACCCTTTTCATTGGCTCACTTTGTTTCATAATTCAATTTCCTGATTGGAAAGATAGAACCCCTCCTGGCCGGTCCTCGAAGCCAATCACAGTGGGGCACCACTCCTCACGCTGACATTATGATTACTCTGTCCTTTGTGTTGTCAGTCTTAAGCACGTCCTTAAATCCACACAATATGATAATCCATAATCCAAACACTTCAATCTTAATCCCCAGATGCTTCAACCAATCCGGAGTCTTGAGGTTTCTTTTCTTAACCCTCCAGGAGATCGGTTGGCATTTCTGCTGTGATGAAGGAGAATTTAGGAAGAAGAGTGAGCGTTGTTATGAGGTATGGGGTAATATCAAACGGGGGGGGGGGGGGGGGGGGGGATGACAGAGAAAAGCTGCGGGAGGAAAACAACGAAAGCTAAAAGCTTTGGTGGGAAAATAGTTTTTCCGAGCATATTGATCGACAGGCTTCCAGCAAAGAGTTGACCTTGTGTCTGGTGTGCGAGGTATTACTTCTGAGGACTTTACACGGACAACACATTTACAGGGACGCACATTAAGAGCATATAAAATGCCTACGTCGGAACAAAACAGCAATTGTGCAGCTTTGCAGAATGTGTCTTAAACGAGCTGTGTTTGAAATGTCTTAGTTCACAGTCAAACGCAGCTTTGGTTCAGCAAACACCAGAGGCAGAAACTATCGCAGACAAACACCAGACAACATGAAAAAGCACTTACGGGAGACGCACCCTCTCTTGGTTGCAACCCGGCCTAAAGGCAGCCGCCCCCCCCGCCCCCTGAGTCTACTGTGAGTAATGGAAATGAACGAATAAGAGTCAGAGAAGAAAATAAACACGGGAAAACAGAGCTCTGAGTTAGCGCGAGAAAGGAGATAAGGGAGATAAACTTTAGAGACAAAGCTGAGAATGTGTTTGACTCGAGATCTTTACAAGTAATTGGCAGCAGATCTGAGAACGTTTGCTCAGGGATGCTTGAAAGTAATAAAATACATACCTAACAGATGTCTATTTGAGAATCTTCAGAGAAGTTTTCAAAGAGAGCCGAGGAGACTTCTGCAAAGACAACTTGGAGAAATAATAGCAGCAAAAAGACTTTTTGGTACCTTTACTTATACGTCCAAAATGATCTCATGTTCCTTGTCTTTCAAACCTTTTAATCCAGGCTAGTGGCACGGCTCTTTGGATGGCAATGTAGGTCTGATGGTCGGTTGGTTCGTCCATCACTTTTGTCCAGACGCAAACATCTGAACATCTATTGGATGGATTCCTGAGAGGGTTGGTGCAGACGTTCATGGCTCCCACTCAATGCATCCTAATGAATTTAAACCTGATCCCATGACTCTTTCTCTTGTGCCACCAACAGGTTGGCAATTTTGGTACAGAGTGATATTTCTACACGTATGGCATGGTCTGTCAGGAAATTTAAATTGAATACAGACATCATTTCCACAATATGAATCCTACTGACTTTGGTGATCCCATACTTTCCTCTGGTGCCAGAAAAGGTTTGTTTTCTACTGAAATATCCTCATAACTATTGGATGGATTTAGGACATTTGATACAGAAATGAATGGTCCCCAAAGGATGAATTTTAAAAACCTTTAAGACCCTCTCACCTCATCTAGTGCCAGGTAATTTGATGTATTTGGCCGATACACAGGCTAAGTGGCTAAATGGCTGTAGACTCTGTAAATGCTGGAAGACCAAACCGGAAGTTGGACATCGATACAGATGAAGTGTCAGAGTTTCCTCTGTTTATGAGCTCAGTATTCGACACCTCATAAAACACGTCTGTTTTCAAACATGTCATGGCCCTGAACATTTGTCTAAAGGTTAGGAGGACACAACTGAAAGACATTTGCGGCGAACACACATCACATACTGCAGCTGCTTGTCTGGGAAAACAAAAAGCATTGTTTTAACGGTGAGGACTGCAGCAAACCTCATTTGGTATGTTTTTCGCTCAAGGCTACAGTCACGAAACCAAAAACAAGGAGTGAGTTTAATTAGGCCGCCTTCGCAGCTCTCCCCTCCTGCTTTGTGTGGGAAACCGTCCCAGGAGCATAATCCTCGCTGATTGTTGGTCTGTTTGGAGAACGTCGAGCTTTATCAGCCCCAACAGACTAATCTCACCTCCGGGCCAAAGGCTGCCGGTGGGTGGCCTGCTCCCAAATGAAGGCAAAGGGAGGTCACCTACTTGACCACTCAATTGCTCCTTATCCAGATCCACTGCTGGTCTCACCTGATAGGCTAACCTTTGACCTTACTGAACACACACACACACACATGCACACCAGAGCCACACACAAATATGGTAATCTCTAGAGAGCACACGTCTTTCCCTAGACGCCAGGTCTCAGGACTCCTCTGCTCACAAACTGGAAGGTTACGGAGGGAAAGTGCACGTGCGAGTGGGAGATGTGACATCCATCCCTGCCAGCAAGATGAAGGTTAAACAAGTCAACCTCCACCCTCCTCTTCCTCCTCCTCCTCTTCTGTGTCTGGATGGTCAGCTCAGACAGAAACCTGGTTATCACAGTGAAAGCAATGTTGAGAATCCCTTCGATGATGGACAGAGATGTGCGGGCCAATTCAAACTCTTTGCAACTGCTCCCAAACTCCTTTTTAAAACGTACTTTATTTAAAAAGTTGGATCAAAAAAGGAACGATTGAGTGACAGAAAGAAAGAAAAGGCACCCTGTCACCCAACGGCCATCCATCATCTGCTGGTTGAAGCCCAACGGTGAGAAGAAGGAGCGCTGATTAAAGAGGCGGAGAGCTCGCTGGCTCGGGGACTCTCTGTGTTCAGCGCAGCTTTGGCCTTTGGACTGTTGACAGCAATAAGATTCCTATCACTGCTCACATGTGGGTCACACACAAACACACACACACACACACACACACACACACACACCTCGGTTTTCACCAAGTAGCAGAATGGAATTAAAACAGCGGCCGTGCCAGGGGATCGTGGTGCAACGTGTTGTGATAAGATCGTGAAGTATGAAACAGCTCATATGGAACATTTCTTTCATGCCCGGCAGGTTTCTGTTAACAAGGGATATGTGTGTTTCTGTGATACGAGATAAAGGGCTCTTGTATTTCACATTAAAAACTACAATAATATAACTTCTAATACCAATAAAACTACTGTGTTTGGTTTTATTGAGTCATAAAACAAACTCAAAGCACACTCGCTAAAATATATACAATACTTTAAAAAATGGTTTAAATAAGAAGGACTCAACAGAGGGCCGTATTCTGTGTTTGGAGCATGCGGTGCACAGGTAGGAGGAGACGAAGCAACAGGTGGGATTCTCATGTAAAGGAGGGGGCACTAAAGGAGTCACTCTGCACAGAGAATAAACGTCTCAGACGCACGCAACTTCAATTCTGCTGCCAATCTGAAGACGCTGTTAACAAGAGAAGATGTGACGACGGCAAATGTGCAGAAAAAGAGAAGAAGATTCTTCCAGTATCTGTATCACAGCTGCTTTAAACTGCTTCTGCTCATTAAATCTCTGCATCTGACGGCAGCACGCTGACAAACACATGGCGGAGCACAGCCCATTACACACTCACATATATTACACTAACACTAATCTATTATTATCAGCAGATTAGCGTTGACTGTACACCATACAGTACTAGCATCCAGTAGTGCACATTGATATATATTATTATAAACTGACCCCAGATGTTAAAGTGTGTAATACACTATATACTGAATAAGCGTGAGTCTTTCCATGCGCTCATCAGAAGCTGTATTCAGATCAATCCTCAGCGTTCTCTCTCCTCAGTCAGAACAATGCCAAGTGTTGGCTTTGAAACTCCCGCTCGCCCTGAAGCGAAACGTTTCGCCTGAGGAAGACCGGTCTTAGTTGAATCATCTCTTTGGAGTCCTTCATGCACTCTGACAATCCAAGAACACACAGATTCTATAAACTACAGAGTGTAAATAGTGTTTAAAATGTAACAGTATGCACGTCTTTAGCTTTGTGATGAACTGCTGACCTCTCAAGGCTGCACTGATCCTTGGATGGGCTGCGGCTGCTTCGAGGTTCGAGGACGCAATAAGTTGACTTTCTGATTAGAAATCTACAACATCTACAGAACTAGATATCACACAGTGATGTAATGTGTGCAGCAGGAGTGTGTGTGTGTGTGTGTGTGTAACACAGCTCAGCGTGCAGTCTTTGGACAGTGAAGATGGATTACTTATTAAAGCTGTGTAATACGCAGCGCTGGTATTTGCCTGTTTATTCATTTGTAGTCCTTTCATCCGGCTCTTATTTCGCTTCCTTACATGCTATTCAAGACATCATTCAATCTCTGAACTGCAGCCCCAACCGCCCCGGTTCCTCAACCCCCCTCAGAGTGAAGGATTGTGGGTCTGGGCCGGGTTCCTCGCCCATACACGACCTCATTGACTGAGCTGCTCTCCACCGGCTAAATGATTGATACTAGCTTTTGCTAACTAGACTCCTGAGTCCAAAAACAACTAAGGCTGACTGGCCAGTCGGCTGCAGCATGTGTGTGTGTGTGTGTGTGCGTGTGTATGTGTGCGTGTGCGTGTGTATGTGTGCGTGTGTGTGTGTGGAGCACATGTATTAGCAGCCCAGGAGACTCAGTAAAAATATGTGTGCAAGAATGAGGCAGTGTGTTTGTGAAAAAATGTGCTTGCGGCTATAAAAGTTTAAAATAGTAAGCCGTTGGAGTAGTTAAGGTGTGTATACTGGGGGAGTGTGTTTGTGTATTTGTAGAGAGTGTGTGTTTGTGTAAGGCTCAGTACAGCGTTGCTTTTCCAGTGTCATGTTTGCCCTCAAATCCCGACAGTGTATGTACATGACATGAGCTCTTTGGCGTGGGAGTGTGTGTGTGTGTGTGTGTGTGTGTGTTGCGTATAAATTTGACTGTTTGACTTAGATTAAGTGGGGCCGCACAGCATGTACTGATGGAGTCAGGGCTCGGCCATAATAAGGTTACAGATGGGCTAATTGAATGAAGTGCTTGGTGCTTTGGTTCACCGGTCAGCCTGTTAACACTTTACAAACCCCTGACGCTCATTGTACAGTCCATTAAGTAGCTATAAAGGGCCAAAAGCAAAATGGCATGGCCTACACAACAAGTGCAAACCTGCGGATACGAGGACGCAAATCATTTCTAAGTGAAGTCCTTCATCTTCAGCTCTGCGCCGCACCTATTAAAAACTCTGACTGCCGTATCTCTGCCATCATTACTGCACGGACATGTCTGGGCACTTAAGACTGTCACCATGGAAACCAAAGTCTTGTCTTTTATTAATTGGCAATTAAAGTGTTTCAAGTAACAAATCATGGAGGTCCAATAACTTCAACTCCCATGTCGTCCGACTGTGAGAAACATGGAGGGGAAAAAGTACACGTTTGAGTTTTACCAAGCCACACACACACACACACACACACACACACACACACACACACACACACACACACACACACACACACACACACACACACACTTCATTACGAAGGTAAACTGAACTAGAGGATGGCACTAATTAATGGAAGTCAAAAGCAGCTTCACTCCAGTCTGGAGGACCTTCACACTGTCTGATATGACAGACGACGAGGCACACACACTCACACATGCACACACACACACACACACACACTCACACACGCACACACACACACACACACACTCACACATCACACACATGCACACACACAAGCACGCACTTGTGTTGATTAGTTAGTAAAAACGAGCTGCACCATACAAGTTACAACATAGTTCAAATATGTATTATACTTCCTTCCTTCTTAGCTGTTTTCAGATCAGTGGAAAATTGTATTGACGTTTTCTTTACAAGTTTTTTACATATTTAGTCTCCACATGTTCTTGTATCTGTAATGTTGCTCTGCATCAACTACGTTTCCTCTCTGGGGATCAATAAAGGTTTATCTTATTCATGTGCGGTTCATTTCTCACCTTCGTAAACATATCAAAGTGATGTCTGAATTATTAAAGAGCTAATGGACTAATCTTGTGTATCATATGTTAGCTGGTGCACACATCAGCTTCTCCTGTAGATCATCTTGATCTCTGTCGTCTCCAGAGTTGAAACATTTGAATGTACAGTCAGGTTTGGGATCAGCTGGGGTAACAGGCTGGAATCCACAGCTGATGAAGTCAGTTCATGTGTTGCTGTTGTGAAACCTTGCAGCTGACGCTCTGGTGATTTTCAGGTTTTGACTCCATTTGAAGGATTGCGTGGTTCCTCTGTAGGTCAAGAGCAGTCTGTGACCCTCACACTGATGAATCACACACTCTGAGAAAGCATGTTGGATACATGCGACTGAACCAAGCATGTTTCTCCTTAGTTGCTGAAAACCTGACGTTTGAACGTTTCTCATCTTGGAAACGCAGATACATCGATCAATCAGCGTGACGAATTCTAAGCAGAACCTTTGTAACCTTGTATTTCCCTTCACCTCGCTCACCCACAATGCTCTCCTCCCTTCAACCTCTGCTTATTCTCTCTCTCGCTCTCTCTCGTCTAAATAAAGTGTCTGCAGGGGTAACTTAGTCCCTGAAACATTGGAGATTAACGTGTCCATTGGGGACAACAGTGAGGAGACGGAGAAAGAGAAGAAGAAAGTGTGCTCCCTGCGCGGAATTCAGTTCACTTAAAAATAGATCTCTGGCTTTTCTCTCAGCATTTTGAAGTCGAGGGGAACAGCAGCCCTGTGGTTTGAAGCTGGAGAGCCGGACTTTGGCAATCGCCGGCCAAACGAGCTCACACAATTCTGATTAAGCCGATTGCAGGGAAAGCTCTCTGCAATTCATAAATCACAATCTTTGTGACCAAATACTTTAAAACTAATGACATTCAGCTGCACCTTGTGCTTAGTGTTAATTAGCAAATGCTGCTAACATGCTAAATCAAGATGCTAACCATGCTAATCAATATACTTGTACAAACTACTTCATTATCAACTTATTAATAAGTATTTTTGGACCATTTATGGATCAAAATCTGCTTCATTATAAGTTCTAATTCTAATTTTATTCTGCAGCAAATGTGTTTTTAAGTTTATGGTTTCCATGATATCAAAGATGGCGTCAGATGTATTGATTGTAACCAGCTGTCTAATCCAGAAACACTTTAGGTAAACACACACACACGACCATGACATCAGGACATACTTCACTCCTCACACACTCACACTGGAGAGCTAAGATGCCGAACATAATAACACTTTCCCCGTGCCAGGCGTTTCAATGTAACTTCAGAAGGAGGGGGGTGGGCGGCTGCAGAGGTGGTTACCTCCGAGCCCAAAAAATGGCCAGCGACACGAGGAAATCAAACAGGCGGACTGACAGACAATCCTCCAATTTATTTGGCTCACAGCGTGCTACCGGCGGAAGGCAAAGCTAAAATGGAAACTCAGTAACTGACCTTTAATGTAATACGGCGCCGATGGCTCACCAAAGAAAGCCTCTGGAGTAGCGGCCGCTGTGTGACTGTGTGGGTATGTGTGTGTGAGAGTGTGTGTGTGTGTGTGTGTGTGGTGAGTTATGACCAGCTCTCATGTCGGCATTTGGAAAGTTGAGAGCCAAAGCCAGGTGGATTAGGACGACTCGCCTCTGTGAGAATGCTCAAAATGGGTTTAAGGAAGTAGGAGTGAGAGTGTGTGTGTGTGTGTGTGTGTGTGTGAGAGAACAGAAATACATAAGAAGCAGAGGCATAAAAACGCCGCCTTAAACAAAATAAAGAAGGCAACCCGCTGGCATTGCACGGAAAATAAAACATGTAAAAAATGAAATGTGACTCAATCAGACTGAGAAAACAACAGTTTCATGGGCTCAGGCTCACAAACACACACTTCCTCTGCTCCTTCACTTGCAGGTCATGCACCCCCTGACCTCCAAAACAGGTGTCAGCGAGGCCTTTGTGGGCTGGAAACAAATTACTTATAAACACTCCTTCAATGTGTACCAGGGGGGGAGGAGGAGTTTCCATCGGCTGAAATGAAGACAGCTTGACCTGAGAACATTCCAGGAGGAAGAATTACTTTCAGATGTTGATGGTTACTTAATGTAATGCTACTGGAGACTTGCTAACGGAACATTTCTTGTTGCCTGCTAATGTAAAAAAAAAAATGGAAATCCAACAATATCTAATTAAATGCCAACCGTCCCCCATTGTACTTTCCCTTATTCTGATTCAGCAATGGAACAAGTGTATTGGTTTAAGGGTCAAGGTCCAACATCACATTAAACGTAAACTCAGCTAATGTGTGTGTGATCTTTGAAGGATCAATTCAAATGACTTATAAAGCTGAAAGCTCTGGAACACCACGGTGTGTGTGCAGGCAGACGAAGGAGCTGGTAGCTTTGTAGCATCGTGAGCTGTGAGGCTAGTTTGTGAGCTATTTGTAACAGCTAACTAGCCAAGCTGGCAAGTTAGCAGTCTAGCTAGCTTGGTGGCTAACCGGACAGTAGGTTAACATCAATGCTGCTGTGAGTGTGCCTTTATTTACAATCTGTGCAGCCTATGACCCCCTGTATACTTGTACCAAACAAAGGCTGCACACAGAACGGAGAAACAAGTAAAAGGATCTGCCTCTTCTGGGAAACATGGACGTGCAATTGGTGTCACATGAACGGAGAACAAAGAAGCAACAGTACTAGAATTACAGTGAAACTGAAATATATTATAAAACCCAGAAACTACAAAGTTCAATATTGTAGCAGAATATGATTTTCCAAAGCTTATTTAAAGACACAATGTGAACAAATTTGAAAAAGTAAACGAGATGGCACAACTTCCAGCCTGTGTTGTCACTCAGAGATTGTACGGTTGTTACAGAGCATTACATCAGCGTCTCCCCTTTCACAGGAGACACTTCACTCTCACACAGAGAGCGAGACACAAACTCCATGCTTGTTCCCTTCTTTTCCCTTTCAGGCAATGAATGGAATTTACTTATTCATCTGTTTATCCGTTCTGAGCGACACGTGAATGCATTCATCAAAGTCACACTAATCCTGTGTTTTGCTCACATGTGTTTTTGTAAGCGCGAGCGATGTTGCTTTGGTAAACATTATTATCCCAGGACGAGGTGTACAATGACAGCGAGACACAGAGAAAGAGAGAGATGAGGGAGCTGCTTAGGGGAGATATCATTTGTGTCAGTCCAAGTGAACACCTATCGATTTACATCCAGCGCTCCTCTGTGCGCCACAATGAGACCTCATGCATAATTCACGCAGGACCTATGAAAGAGCCATAAATAAAGTCGTTCTGCTCGTCGGCATAGCACATTCTCAGCACTTACGGTCAACCCAACACGGTGAGCAAGCAGAGGAAGTGGGGAGATGCTGGGATGAGGAGGAAGAGAGGATGCACTTGAAGCAAATATTTGGATGATATAATGTTCTCGCTGTGTCTCCAGAAGCTTGTCTACATTCAGATTCAGTGCTGGAGCCCCGTGCGAGTGTGTGATCTTTAATAAAGGTGGGCCCGCAGGGGGTCCTTAATGATTGCTGGACGTCTTTTGTTTAGGGTTGTATCCCAGAGTCTCTCTTCGGCCCAGCTGCCCCGCTTTGACGACCCAACGGATTAACATCCTGCTGCCCGCCATAAAACAGCCACTCGCCTTTCATTCCTTCCTCCCCGCCTTTACGATTCGGAGTGGAAAGGGTGCCTGAGTTATGGGCTTTGCTTGGGACAGAATAAAAATAAAAATGCTATACAGCCGCAGCCTGTCGGAGATGTCAAGGAGGATTGTCTGCATCGCATGTGAGTTGAATTTAGAGGGTACTGACCGGGGATGAGGTGGTGTGCGTTGGCTGTGGATGCTGCTACACGTGTGTGGTTTTCATCAAACCATCATTACATCCAATTACACTGACGACTAAATCAAGCAAATGCAACACATGCACACGAGTCTGAATCAAATGTTAGAGCTGAAACTTTACAGGACAGAGAAATGCATGAGGATGGAGTTACTGCAGGTGAAGGAAGGAGTATGAACTCTCCCTTCAACCCAACACACACTTCTGCCTCTGCAGTGGTGGAACGTGTTGTCTTATGACTTGAAATGAAACACCGCTCCATTTGTCAAAAGTGTGTGTTGCCCTCATACACTTCACTAAATCTCCACACTGCTGAGGTCGTAACCTCACAAGCTATCTCTGTCTCGTCATCTATCTCCTCATGCTCTGCGCCTCCCCCTCATGAAGTGCACTTTCTCGAACAAACACACACATAAAGCTTAATTCCAGCCCCGGCTCCTCTCCGCCGTAAAGCACCAAACGACTGCTCCGTCCTTGAACGTAAAATTATGAGGGAGGCAGACAAGGCGTAGGAGGAGGAGGAAGGTTAAAAGCAGAGGGAGGTAAAAGAAAAGGCTTTTTCATACTGACAGTCAGCTTAATGAAAATGCAGTTAGAGCTCGTATATCTGCTGGCCCCTATTTGCTGGGGAAGAGCCGCTGGGACGAGGCAAGCTGCGTTGTGCCAGGCCAGGTCGAGGGGGGGGTCGAGTTCGGCTGAGAAGAGCCAGCGAGGGTCAACCAGGCACAGGGGGGGGTCAGGTCGGGCTAATGAGAACTACGCCAGGCTAAGGGAGGGGCTCGGGAAGTGCTGTCTCGGCCTTGAGTGTGGTGCAGTCGGGCACATCCATCCGCACTAGCGGACAGGAAGGACGGGACATCAGTCACCGGAGCTGCAAACCGCAGAATGCAGCACACCGAACACACACACACACACACACACACACACACACACACACACACACACACAGAGGAGTCACGGTGAGTCACACTCACTCAAAGACTCCCTTCCTCTTCTCTGTCGTCCTCTGCAGCTTCAGATCTCTGCCAATTCCACTCCCACTACCAATCAGCTCTTCTATCGCCTGATGCACTGCAGAGGAAAAGCACTAATGAGCATCTAACAAACACACCAAGGAGAACACGAGCATTGAACTACTCCTGCGTTAATACATTCAACACTACTAAAGTGTTATTTAAAAGTCAGTGTAGTCAGTGATGTTGAACAGCACGTGGAGCGGCCCGCACGGCTGCCATGTTGATGTGCTTGTGATGAGCTGCAGATGAACTGGGCCAAGGGTATCTGCTGCAGTCAGATGAAGAGCCATCCTGTACACAAGGGAGCTTCTATCCACACAAGAGCAAACTCATTTTCTAGGCCAAGTAAGTTATCGGTGTGTGCGAGAGACATTGAAACAGAGAACGCTTTAATTTGCAAGCAGCCAAACATGAGGTGAGGAGTTGAAATCAATAAAGTGTGCGTGTGTGAGGATGGGAAGGTCTTAATGTGTGTTTTCAAAGGTAATTAGCTGGTGCAACAGCCAGTCGCAACAAATAATGCAATAGATCTGAATGTACAATACTTCTCTTTGGCCTTCGAGCTGCGAGGCCTGAATGCATTACATCTACACAGAGCAGACGAGGCTGCACCGACCTGGTCGAGGAACTTGGAGGCATCCTTTGATCATTAAGGCAAATCAAAGATGCTAAGGCCAAGTAGAAGGAGGAGATGTACTTTGAGGTGGCCTTGAATGCCTCAATCTATCAGAAGCATAGCAATACCAGGCAACACTTAGGAGAAGCAGAGCGGACGGTAGCAGACAGGTACGTCTGGAATGCTCTGGGAAATACACTCTCTGTAAAACATCTCTTTTCTTTTTCATTCTCAGCATCTCATATTCTCACTCTTTCTGTTTCTTTCCCTTCAGGCTCACGGAACCCACATTACAAAACCATTTTCTTACTTACTTACCTCGAGTGGAGGCCACTCGTGCAGGTAGTTTGGGATTTGATTCGCCCCAAGTTTTGAGAAATCCATCTGTGAAAGATCTGCCTGTACTGCAGTGTAAGAGGATCGACTGGAACTTCATTTGAGGTGTCCACGGCGTTGATGCAATTACATCTGAGACTTTCATAAGCAGAACCTTTTCTCAGAATGATTGCCCCGGTACGAGTTCTGCCAACTCTATCCTGAAAGGTCCCGTCAAAGGATCCTTTTTCTAGGCTCAGGTGCACACGGGAGTATGATGCAATACTTGACCTATCCTTCTTCCCTATTGTATTGTATTGATACTGATGCCACAATGGATGTGCATGCCTAGATACCACCGATACCACGAGACAAAATACCTTTTTATTCCTTCTGTTCTGCTGCTTGCTCTCCCTCCTCTCTGCTTTACTTCTCTTAATGCACGGAGAATGTCGGCAATGGTTTTTCCATGCAGACGCCTGCAGAGCAGAACATTTAATAAACACGGAATTTCAGCCTGGGCCTTTGCCCCGTACGTCCAGTTATGAAAACGTGAGTGTAATAAATGTAAGTGCACAATAATAAACATTGAGTACATGTGTGGGTTGACGCTCTGCGACTGACCCTGGAACCTGAATGTGTGATAAGACGTAATGAATTTCTCTGGCCTGACATAAAACATAGCATCGACTCAGTGTTTACCCTGCAGTGGAATGCCAGATCCATGGAGCCGCTCGCTCCCCGAGTCTGTGCCGCTGCTAATATCGGATAACTGCACTCACACACACACACACACAGTTTCTAAATTCACATTTTATTTATAATCTTGACAAGGCTGTAAACTGAGGACAAGGTGTTTGGGCGTGTGTGTCTGTGTGTCTGTGTGTGTGTGTGTGTGTGTGTGTGTCTGTGTGTGTGTGTCTGTGTGTGTGTGTGTGTGTGTGTGTGTGTGTAGCCCACATACGGGTGTGTTTTTGCACTGCCTGTTACTTCGCTTCATTCCCTGGAAACATTTGTTTCCAAGCTTTTATCTTCGTTTCTAAGTACGCTATTGTGTCTAAATCACTTCGCCTGTGAGCCGACCTTCAGAACTAACTGTATGCACTTTTTCCCTGGTGCCAGGATTGATAACTGGATTAGTGGCTCAATAATAAGTTCACAATGGCCTCCTTTGATAAGAGGAACACAGTGAGAAGGGGAGGCTGATGGGGGCTCATGGAGCGGCTGTGGATTACTAAATAAAAGAGCCATAAAACACAGAGCTTATGCTAACACAAGGCGGTAATGATTTTAAAACAAGAGACCACACGCTGTAAATTTAAAATGCAGCGAGTGCTGTGAGATACACCCCTCCACTATGTGACTCCCTTTCGCCGTCTGCTCCGCGCTGCCTTCCATCACCTCCCTTCTGGCTCTTTTGCTTCACTTTTCCACGGAGAAATATGCAAAAATCACCTCCTGTGTTTCTCTTTATTTCCAAAAAGCAGCAGTTGATCTTTTTACTTCAACCTTTTCCTCTTTGGATCAGTTTTTAAAAAAACATCCGTCGTGTAAAGACTTCAAATTGAAGTTGTCTGATCAGGAGCAGGCCTGCAAAAATACATTTTGAATTTTTGAACAAGAAGAACAAATCTTTGAAACTACAGGTCCACTTTGCATTCAGGCATCTGGCAAGTCACCTCCAACATCCAACCTCCAACCTCCAACATCCAACCTCCAACCTCCAACATCCAACGTCCAACCTCTTACATCCAACCTCCAACCTCTAACATCCAACGTCCAACCTCTTACATCCAACCTCCAAAATCCAACCTCCAACCTCCTACATCCAACCTCCAACCTCCAACATCCAACATCCAACCTCCAACATCCAACATCCAACCTCCAACATCCAACATCCAACATCCAACCTCCAACATCCAACCTCCAACATCCAACATCCAACCTCCAACATCCAACATCCAACCTCCAACCTCCAACATCCAACCTCCAACGTCCAACCTCTTACATCCAACCTCCAACCTCCAACATCCAACTTCCAACCTCTTACATCCAACCTCCAACCTCCTACATCCAACCTCCAACCTCCAACATCCAACCTCCAACATCCAACATCCAACTTCCAACATCCAACCTCCAACTTCCAACATCCAACCTCCGACATCCGACATCCGACATCCAACTTCCAACATCCAACATCCAACATCCAACCTCCAACCTCCAACATCCAACCTCCAACCTCCAACCTCCAACCTCTTACATCCAACCTCCAACCTCCAACATCCAACGTCCAACCTCTTACATCCAACGTCCAACCTCTTACATCCAACCTCCAACCTCCAACATCCAACTTCCAACCTCTTACATCCAACCTCCAACCTCCTACATCCAACCTCCAACCTCCAACATCCAACCTCCAACATCCAACCTCCAACATCCAACATCCAACTTCCAACATCCAACCTCCAACAGCCAACATCCAACTTCCAACATCCAACCTCCGACATCCGACATCCAACTTCCAACATCCAACCTCCAACCTCCAACATCCAACCTCCAACCTCCAACATCCAACCTCCAACCTCCAACCTCCAACCTCCAACCTCTTACATCCAACTTCCAACATCCAACATCCAACCTCCAACCTCCAGCATCCAACCTCCAACCTCCAACCTCCAACCTCTTACATCCAACCTCCAACCTCCAACATCCAACGTCCAACCTCTTACATCCAACGTCCAACCTCTTACATCCAACCTCCAACCTCCAAAGTCCAACCTCTTACATCCAACCTCCAACCTCCAACATCCAACTTCCAACCTCTTACATCCAACCTCCAACCTCCTACATCCAACCTCCAACCTCCAACATCCAACCTCCAACATCCAACCTCCAACATCCAACATCCAACTTCCAACATCCAACCTCCAACATCCAACAGCCAACATCCAACTTCCAACATCCAACCTCCGACATCCGACATCCAACTTCCAACATCCAACATCCAACCTCCAACATCCAACCTCCAACCTCCAACATCCAACCTCCAACCTCCAACCTCCAACCTCTTACATCCAACCTCCAACCTCCAACATCCAACGTCCAACCTCTTACATCCAACGTCCAACCTCTTACATCCAACCTCCAACATCCAACGTCCAACCTCTTACATCCAACCTCCAACCTCCAACCTCCAACATCCAACATCCAACCTCCAACGTCCAACCTCTTACATCCAACCTCCAACATCCAACCTCCAACCTCCTACATCCAACTTCCAACATCCAACCTCCAACCTCCAACTTCCAACCTCCAACTTCCAACCTCCGACATCCGACATCCAACTTCCAACATCCGACATCCAACCTCCAACCTCCAACCTCCAACATCCAACATCCAACCTCCAACCTCCAACATCCAACCTCCAACCTCCAACATCCAACGTCCAACCTCTTACATCCAACCTCCAACATCCAACCTCCAACCTCCAACCTCCAACATCCAACCTCCAACATCCAACCTCCAACATCCAACATCCAACATCCAACCTCCAACATCCAACCTCCAACTTCCAACATCCAACATCCAACCTCCAACCTCCAACCTCCAACCTCCAACCTCCAACATCCAACCTCCAACCTCCAACATCCAACTTCCAACATCCAACATCCAACCTCCGACATCCGACATCCAACTTCCAACATCCAACATCCAACCTCCAACCTCCAACATCCAACCTCCAACCTCCAACATCCGACGTCCAACGCACCTCCAGAGGTGCACATGTTTTGTTCAAAGCCGAATTATTAACCGGCAGCACACGATAAGAAGTGAACTCACGGATGTAAGAACCTCTGCTCTGTCTCTGCATCTGCTCACTGTTAGGAAGATAATGATTTCAGACCCCCCCTCACCCTCTGCTTTGTGTTAAAATTCTTAGCTAATGTTGTTTCTGTCCAACTGTCCAGGACATTTTCAGATTTTCTTTCCGTGTGGTTCAACTGGCAGGTTTTACTTTAATAAATACAAATTCTCAAGAACATTCACATTAAATGGAATCCTTGACTTTCCTCCGGCCCCTCCCTCCGTGCCTCACACACAGACACACACACACACACACACCTGAATCTCATTCAGCAGTCGTTGTGTGTTCCTGGCCTCTTGGCCACGGAGGCGTCTGTAGCTGGTGCTGTGGAGTTTAACTGCTGGAACTCACAACGCACTCTGTGGACTCTTTCAGGACGTCTCGTAGGGTTTCTCCCTTTGTTCCTGTTTTCGTGGTTAGTTAGTCGTCTTGGTTTGATTGGGAAGATTATGTGTTGACCTTGGAGACCATGATGCCAAACATCTCTGCCTCAGCAGACGTTTCGTCTTGTTTTTGCAACGGTTGGGTAAACTGGTTACTTTACCCCTGGACATAAAGTAAGCAGTAAAATATTATTGTTCATCAATCTGTTAACAGAATTGTATCCTTTGTACATCACAGATGATGAAGACGATGAAACACGGACAAATGTTTCAGGCTCGAGAATAAAATCATAACCTTGGCAAAAAATACTTGTTTAACTTCTTGTTTCTTTAACTCTTACACTCGACCACCGTTGCTGTACACTTTTCTTCCTTCCCCCCCCCCCACACACACACACACACACTGATGCAAACCTACTAACAAACGCACACAGCGTGGCCTCCTCTGGCTATATCTGTCGGTAGTGGTTTATAGTGGGAGCCAGGCACTTCATTAGCAGACAGCTGCTGCTGCACCTCCTTCCATACCTTCACTTCCTCTCCATCCTCTCCCTCTCTCCGCTGCCCTCACCATGAACCTGTCCTGAGGGGGAAGACGGGGAACGAGGGAGGAATGAGAGAGAGGGAGGAAACAAGAGAAGAGGGGGGAGG